>NC_084624.1:1840236-2037736 GCF_033978795.1 Nerophis ophidion
GTTTCCCCCGAGGTGACAGCGGAGTTCAGCAAGGCACAGTCGGATGTCGAGTACGGTTCCCATTGACCTTCATCTCCCTGCCACTGCCACGCTGAACGCATCACATAACATGTCAACATTCTGGTTCTTCGTGGAACAAAATCCCACAAAAAAAGTGAGCTATGTTCTCATACTCCAATACATTCAAAACTCTGCCGACCGCTTGCTCACCCACACCCGCTCCCGTGAGCACATCACCCCAGTCCTTCAGAAACTCCACTGGCTCCCCGTTCCTCACCGGATCCACCTTAAAATCCTCCTCCTCATCCACAAAGCCCTCCAATACCAGGCCCCCTGCTACCTCATCAACCTGCTTCACCACCATACCCTTTCACGCAGCCTCCGCTCTTCTGATGCCAACCTCCTTTCCCCACTACTCAGAACCAAGCGCCGGACCTGGGGTGAGAGAGCCTTCTCCATCGCTGCTCCCACCCTCTGGAACTCTCTTCCCAAACCCATCCGTAGCTGCTCAGACCTTTCTACCTTCAAAAGCCTTCTCAAAACATACCTATTTAGATCTGGTTTTAACCTGTGATTAGTGTTCTGTGTCTTGTGATGTCCCGTGTTGTAAAAGTCCAGTGTTTTTATGTATTTTACAATGTACTGCATTTATATTTCCTGTATTTTATATTATTGTTACTTTGAACTGTTTTATATTTAATTTTTTTGTCCTGAAAAGTGTCTTTGAGTACTCTGAAAAGCGCTATACCAAATAAAATGTATTATTGTAGCTGAGATAGGCACCAGCGCCCCCCCGGACCCCAAAGGGAATAAGCGGTAGAAAATGAATGGATGGATTATTATTAACTGTACATTTCTTGAGTTGCTGGAGAAAAAAACATTTTTGGATCGTCAAAGCACGCCTGCCAGCCAGTTAGCAAAGCAGAAATGTGTAACTAAATGTGAGGATATTTTGTATACATGTACAGTGGGGCAAAAAAGTATTTAGTCAGCCACCGATTGTGCAAGTTCTCCCACTTAAAATGATGACACTGGTCTGTAATTTTCATCATAGGTACACTTCAACTGTGAGAGACAGAATGTGAAAAAAAATCCAGGAATTCACATTGTAGAAATTGTAAAGAGTTTATTTGTAAATTATGGTGGGAAATAAGTATTTGGTCAACCATTCAAAGCTCTCATTGATGGAAGGAGGTTTTGGCTCAAAATCTCACGATACACGGCCCTATTCATTCTTTCCTTAACACGGATCAATCGTCCTGTCCCCTTAGCAGAAAAACAGCCCCAAAGTATGATGTTTCCACCCCCATGCTTCACAGTAGGTATGGTGTTCTTGGGAAGAAACTCAGTATTCTTCTTCCTCCAAACACGACGAGTTGAGTTTATACCAAAAAGTTCTATTTTGGTTTCATCTGACCACATGACATTCTCCTAATCCTCTGCTGTATCATCCATGTATCCATTTTGGTATAAACTCAACTCGTCGTGTTTGGAGGAAGAAAAATACCGAGTTGCATCCCAAGAACACCACACCTACTGTGAAGCATGGTGGTGGAAACATCATGCTTTGGGGCGGTTTTTCTGCTACGGGGACAGGACAATTGATCCGTGTTAAGGAAAGAATGAATGGGGCCATGTATTGTGAGATTTTGAGCCAAAACCTCCTTCCATCAATGAGAGCTTTGAATGGTTGACCAAATACTTATTTTCCACCATAATTTCCAAAAAAATTCTTTAAAATTCCTACAATGTGAATTCCTGAATTTTTTTTCACATTCTGTCTCTCACAGTTGAATTACAGACCTCTGTCATCATTTTAAGTGGGAGAACTTGCACAATCGGTGCCTGACTAAATACTTTTTTGCCCCACTGTATATCAACACGGGCAGCCCGGTAGAACAGGGGTGTCTCACAATACAAAGGTCTTGAGTACGTAGTACCTATTTGGTGGTCTAGTGGTTAGAGTGTCCGCCCTGAGATCAGTAGGTTGTGAGTTAAAAACCCCGGCCAAGTCATACCAAAGACTTTTAAAAAATGGGACCCATTACCTCCCTGCTTGGCACTCAGCATCCACGTTTGGAATTGGGGGTTAAATCAATAAAAATTATTCCCGGGCGCGGCATCGCTGCTGCCCTCTGCTCCCCTCACCTTCCAGGTGGGGATCAAGGGGATGGGTCAAATACAGAGGATACATTTCACCACACCTCTTGTGTGTGACAATCATTGGTACTTTACTTTAACTTTGAGTAGTCCTGGGTTCAATCACGGACTCGGGATCTTTCTGTGTGGAGTTTGCATGTTCTCCCTGTGACTACGTGGTTTCCCTCCGGGTACTCCGGCTTCCTCCCACCTACAAAAACATGCACCTGGGTAATAGATTGATTGGCAATGTGAAGTGTGAATGTTGTCTGCCTATCTGTGTTGGCCCTGCGATGAGGTGGCGACTTGTCCAGGGTGTATGCCGCCTTCCGCTTGAATGCAGCTTAGATAGGCTCCAGCACCACCTGCGACCTCAAACGGGATAAGCGGTAGGAAATGGATGGATGGATATATCAACATAATTAAAAACAATGATAAACATTTGTTTTAGTTGTTGTTTTTTTATCAAAAATGATGCATTATTCCCTGTGTTGACTTCAATAACAACGAAAAGTAACATAGGTGTTTTGTGACGTCAAACTGTGATATCAAAGCATGTTATTAATACAAGTGATGCATTAGTGCTTAATTTGAGGACAGTCTCCCGGAAATGTCTGTGACACGACCGCAAATGGAGTTAATTTAATACATACAATATAAACGTCGCAATTGCAATACGTATTATAAAAAATACCATTTGTACAATTGTAACAAAATAATCACAATAGTCAGTCCAAATAAACTGAGCGAGTTTCGTTCCTCTCATTTGTGGTCAACACAGCGTTTAAACGTTTTATCAGCCCGGTCGAGCTAACCTTTAATACCTTTCTGAGACTGGACTTCATCATTTTGTAGCAACGTTTTGCTTTTGGAACTTCTTGTGCGCCTCGTCATTGTTCATAAAAGTAAATACGCGGTGAAAACAAACAAAAAATAAAAACAGAATCTCGAGAGGGCGGGAAAGCATACACTTCCTGGTTGCCTGGTGACGTCAGAGAGATCGTCAATAAAAGACAGAATTCACGACGTTCAGGAGGAAGGCAAAGCGCATGTCAATTTAACGATTCGATATATGGTTAAGTATGACCGTAATAAAAAAATATTTTATCATAAACAAACAACGCAGTATTATGGCCTTAATAAAACTTTTTTTTTTTAAATCATAAACCACCAAAACAGTTAAGTGGTTTGGCTCGAAGGAAAACTAGTAGGAACAAAAGTTTCAAGAACAATAGTTCCGCCTCACGTTATGACCGGAGATATTTTGTTGAGGGACCCAGGAAATGTGTCCAACAGCGTGTGCAGGTGGCCGAAACTTTTTACTTGGCGTTACCAAATACAAAAATAAAACACCTTTACCTGCTTTGTAAGGGCGTAGTTATGGGGACACGACGCTACGTTTCCCGTGTCTTCTGTCAGCAGGCGAGCGTACTGAAGATAGTGAGCAGGGTGAGTGCGGTTTGTTGATGTCATTGAACGCAGCATCATTAAACAGAGGTCACCCATTAATTGATGTCAGAGCTGTTATATTGCAACCTCACTGCATACTTCACATTTAAAGTATTGGTAGTTGGATTGTGTTTGGTTTAAGTGGTTCGTTGTATAATTATCCAATTTAAATGGTAAATGGGTTGTATTTATATAGCGCTTTCTTACCTTTTTTGAAAAGGCCTACTGAAGTGAGATTTTCTTATTTAAACGGGGATAGCAGATCTATTCCATATGTCATACTTGATCATTTTTCGATAAAGTTCGCAACTTTTGGTTGCAAATAAAAAAGCCTTGCCTGTACCGGAAGTGGCAGACGTTGTGCGCGTGACGTCACGGGTTGTAGAGCTTCTTACATCCTCACATTGTTTACAATTATGGCCACCAGCATCTAGAGCGATTCGGATAGAGAAAGCAACATTTTCCCCTTTAATTTGAGCGAGGATTAAACATTTGTGGATGAGGATAGTGAGAGTGAAGGACTAGAAAAAAGACTAAAAAAAGACGAGGGCAGTGGGAGCGATTCAGATGTTATTAGACACATTTACTAGGATAATTCAGGAAAATCCCTTATCTGCTTATTGTGTTACTAGTGTTTTAGTGAGATTATAAAGTCATATCTGAAAGTTGGAGGGGTGTGGTGACTGCCAGTGTCTCTGAGGGAAGCCATGGAGGAGCCAAGAAAATCGCAGCTGCGTCTTTGACAGCTGCAGGAAGAACGACACAAGCTCCGCTCATGTTTACGATAAGAGCCGACTTCCATACATCCATTTTCTACCGCTTATTCCCTTTGGGGTCGCAGGGGGCGCTGCTGCATATCTCAGCTACAATCGGGCGGAAGGCGGGGTACACCCTGGACAGGTCGCCACCTCATCGCAGGTCCAACACAGATAGACAGACAACATTCACACTCACATTCACACACTAGGGCCAATTTTTTGTGTTGCCAATCAATCTATCCCCAGGGGCATGTCTTTGGAGGTGGGAGGAAGCCGGAGTACCCGGAGGGAACCCACGTATTCACAGGGAGGACATGCAAACTCCACACAGAAAGATCCCGAGTCCGGGATTGAGCCCAGGACTACTCAGGACCTTCGTATTGTGATGCAGACGCACTAACCACTCTGCCAAGGTGAAGCCAAGAGCCGACTTATTACCACAATTTTCTCACCAAAACCTGCCGGTTGACATCTGGTAGAACCATGTTTGCTCTACCGCTCTGTTCCATATTAAAGCTTCACAACAAACAAAGAAACACCGGCTGTGTTTGTGTTGCTACAGCCGGCTGCAATACACCGCGTTCCACCAACATCGTTCTTTTTTGTAGTCTCCATTATTAATTGAACAAATTGTAAAAGATTCAGCAACACAGATGTCCAGAATACTGTGTAATTATGCGATAAAAACAGACTACTTTTAGCCTTGAGTGGTGCTTGGAGAACATGTCTGCTACCACCGGTGACGTCACAGGCACGTGTCATCATTCCGCGACGTTTTCAACAGGATACCTCGCGGGAAATTTAAAATTGCAATTTAGTAATCTAAAAAGGCCGTATTGGCATGTGTTGCAATGTTAATATTTCATCATTGATATATAAACTATCAGACTGCGTGGTCGGTAGTAGTGGGTTTCAGTAGGCCTTTGAATGGAAAATGGGTTGTATTTGTATAGCGCTTTCCTACCTTTTTTAAGGAACTCCGAAAGCTCTTTGACACTATGTCCACATTCACCCATTCACACACACATTCACACACTCATGGTGGGAGCTGCCATGCAAGGCGCTAACCAGGACCCATCAGGAGCAAGAGTGAAGTGTCTTGCTCAAGGACACAACGGACGTGACTCGGAAGGTAGAAGGTGGGGATTGAACCAGGAACCCTCAGGTTGCTGGCACAGCCACTCTCCCAACTGCACCACGCCGTCCCCTAAAACTTTTCATTTGTGCCGATTCTAATTTTATGCTAATGTAATTTTATTCTTTAACCCACAGAATATAACTGCTGCTGCAAATCCTCAGACCAATTTAGATTTCCTAGAAGGGCAACCACACAAACGACATCCAGGTATCAGCCACCTCAAAACCCTGCGCCTGCCTGAGGAGATGCAGACAGCCGCACGCTCAATCATTGACAGTAAGTTGATTGATTGATTGATGCTTTTATTAGTAGATTGCACAGTACAGTACATATTCCATACAATTGACCACTAAATGGTAACACCCAAATAAGTTTTTCAAATTGTTTAAGTCGGGGTCCACGTTAATCAATTCATGGTATAAATATGTACTATCAGCATAATACAGTCATCACACAAGTTAATCATCAGAGTATATACAATGAATTATTTAATTTATTTATACAGCGGGGGGTGAGATGTTGGGGGGGGTTAGGTTTGGTTGATATCAGCACTTCAGTCATCAACAATAATATAATCTTAAAAAATGGACATTGAAACAGTGTAGGTCTGACTTCAGTGTAGTGTAATGCTCGCAGCTAAAAGCAACTGCGTGAGAACGTATACTCTAATACAGTGGTTCTCAACCTTTTTCAAGTGATGTACCCCCTGTGAACATTTTTTCAATTCAAGTACCCCCTAATCAGAGCAAAGCATTTTTGGTTGAAAAAAAGAGATAAATAAGTAAAATACAGCCCCATGTCACCCGTTTCTGATTTATTCAATTGTATAACAGTGCAAAATATTGCTCAATTGTAGTGGTCTTTCTTGAAGTATTTGGAAAAAAAGATATAAAAATAACTAAAAACTTGTTGAAAAATAAACAGGTGATTCAATTATAAATAAAGATTTCTACACATAGAAGTAATCATCAACTAAAAGTGCCTTCTTTGGGGATTGTAATAGAGATCCATCTGGATTCATGAACTTCATTCTAAACATTTCTTCACAAAAAAAGGAATGTTTAACAGCAATATTTATGGAACATGTCCACAAAAAAATCTAGCTGTCAATACTGAATATTGCATTGTTGCATTGTTTTTAACAGTTTATAAATTTACATTCATATTTTGTTGAAGTATTTCTCAATAAATATATTTACAAAGGATTTTTGAATTGTTGCTTTTTTTAGAATATTTTTTTTAAATCTCACGTAACCCTTGGCATACCTTCAAGTACCCCCAGGGGTATGAGTACCCCCATTTGAGAACCACTGCTCTAATACTCACAAAATAATTATTTTCTACATCGCACAGAGACAAACCCACTATATATCGAGTATATTCGATATGTCGGCCAGCCCTAGTTCAGAATCATTATTTGTCCTATGTAGTTTTTGATGGCTCTCATGAAGGCTGTCACGATTAGTAGTGTTGTTGTAATTTAAGGGAAAAGCAAAAGTTGTGATGAATCTGTGAAATTAATGCGCTTAAAAGAAGCAAAATACCTACATATTACACACTTTTATGAATGTGCCTGTTACTACATTACATATATACTTACAACATGCATATAGAAAATTTATGAAGCTTTTTTGATGGTTTTTTTTACAGCGCTTTATAGGCGGAATGGAATGACTTCCATTGGCTCCATTGCTAGCTGACTTTTGCTAACGTTTATTTATGAGTTAGAATGTATTAAAAAGATATAACATGTGTGCTTGTCTCACATAAGGATTGTGAATGATAGGCGAAAATCCCCAATAATGCAGTTCTCCTTTCAATTAATAATGAATAATCTGCTGTGGTGTATGTCCAATTTACAGAAACCGCCATGGTGAGATGATTCACCAGTTAATAGGGGTGTTCCCCAGGCCTCTGTTTTAAGCTTCTTCACAATTTAGTACCGCAATTTTATGGAATATTAGCATTTTTTAAATTTTTATTGACCTACAGGGGCTCAGGTGACTCAACTTCCCGACCGCACTCTCAAGCTGACAAACTTCCTGTGGAGCCGGAAGCGAGCTGTGGAGGACTTCACCCTGAGACAGAAAGCGCTCAGTCTTGAGAAAAAGCTATGGAAAAAAGCAGTGGAGAAAGGAGATAGTGTGTGACTAGAGAATATGTTTAATATTTCGGAAGTTTTCTGTACATATGCTGGAGTCTGTCTACTTTACGTTGCAGATATGGACAACCACGTAGTGTTGGAAGGCGTCCAGAGGGAGGTTTTTTCGGAGCTCAGACGAACAATTTATCACTGGACTCCCTTGAAGTACTTATGTTTATTATGTTTGTATTCAGATGTACAGTAGATGCCGAATGCAGCTGCGATACGCTCCAGCACCCCCCGAAGCCCCAAAAGGGACAAGCGGTAGAAAATGGATGGATGTAGATGCCAAACTAGATATACAGTATCTATTATCAACGCTAACTAGGGATGGTTCGACTCAGATGGTACATTGGCCGTCCAAAAACTTTAGGGTTCCTGGTACGAATCTAGGCTCCACCATCATAGTAACTGTTTTTGTGTCTTTGGGCAATACACTTTACCCACCTTGCTCCCTTTGCCACTTATACTGGTGTACGAATGTGAATGAATGTTTGGTAGAGGCTGTAGGCGCAAGTTGGCTGACACTTTTCTGTCAGTCTATCTGTGCAGTTGTAGTTACAGATGTAGCTTACCACCATCAGATATAGATGTGAAGTGAATAAATGATGGGTTTTAAGTGTGACACTCTTTGAGTCACTAGAAAAAGTGCTGTGTAAATTTAGCCTATTATTATTATCATCATTATTATAATATTGGTCCAATATCAGCAAATAAAATAAGTATCAGATTATATCATCTTGCATCAAAAATCTACAATAAAAGCAGTCTTGCAGCATGTTTACATGTGCAAAGCTGGACAGCCAGTAAGCCTCTAAATGACCTTTACTAAGCACACAAGGTTGGTTTTTTCTATTTTAGTCAAATCATTTACAAAAGTTAAACATGGTGTAGTAGGCTATACACTATATTGAGCTAGCAGCCAGACAACACCTAAACTCACAATAGCACACAACTTAGACATACGTAACAATTGTCCTTATTTGAACAATATTGCAGTCTAAAACCGCACATTTGTCAATATGAACATATTACTCACATAGACTACGTCTCCAAGGCAGAAGCATATTAGAAAGTACCCAGTAACAAACATGACTGCATCATTCAACATTAACATATTGAATTATTGCAGCTACTAGGTGTTGCCAAAAATAATTACTATTCCACTTCATGTTAAATACAACATAAGTACATTTTCAGACAGTTAATAATAGACAGGTTAGTGTTTTTTTAATACTTACCATTTTCTCTCATTAATTTCAGTTGATCAAACCTTTTCTAACATTCCACACTACAAAATAATAAAGTTTGTAAGATTACTGCCGATATATTGGATCAATGTCAGTATCAAACAATACTCAAGGCGCCGATAGTTGTATCGTATTGTAAGTAAAAAAAAAAAGTTGTATCAGAAGTCAGGACACCCCTACTGTTAACTGTCTTGTTATACGGCATAACTTATTTTTCTGATTATTATCTGCTCAAATGGTATTAAAAAAAATAATAATAATAATGAATACGTGTCGGATGCTGGCCAATATTGACAAAGTGGTCTTTCTAGGTATAATGAGGAGCTAGGAGTGGTTTATATGGCGTCCCGCATGGCTGGAGGATACGCTGCTGTCAGGAGGGCTCTTAATGAGGTGGCCACAAAGTCACATGAATAAAGACCAGACAAGAAACGATATGGCTAGTTATGGTTCATGTTCCTCTCCGTTTCAGATTAAGAAGCGGGATCCTACCTTTGCTCCTCACTCTCTCCTGGATTTTGGGTCTGGCTTGGGAACTGTGGCCTGGTAAGTGTGCTGTGAACTGAATTAAAGGGTATTGCACACATGCTGAATAGTTACTGGATGCAGTACAGAAGTGGACTTCTTTTAAATAAAATCAGTATGAATTTCTTTTACGGTCCATTGTAGGGATGTTTCAACTCTTGTTCTTAGTTGGATTCACTTCAGGTGCAAAGGGAATTTGCTTCACGTCAGCAGTGTGAATACAAAGCATTCCCAAGTTTACTTTGCTTTGCATTTCTATTGTATGAACTGCACCTCAGGCAATATAGAATAGAATAGAAAGTACTTTATTGATCCCTGGGGGAAATTCAGCACCACAGTTCGCTCACAATAAACAATAATAATAATAATAAATAATATATGACATACATATAGTCCATGGTTCTCGCCCGGAATAGGGTGGAGTGCCATCTCCGGGTTGGGGAGGAGACCCTGCCCCAAGTGGAGGAGTTCAAGTACCTAGGAGTCTTGTTCACGAGTGGGGGAAGAGTGGATCGTGAGATCGACAGGCGGATCGGTGCGGCGTCTTCAGTAATGCGGACATTGTATCGATCCGTTGTGGTGAAGAAGGAGCTGAGCCGGAAGGCAAAGCTCTCAATTTACCGGTCGATCTACCTTCCCATCCTCACCTATGGTCATGAGCTTTGGGTCATGACCGAAAGGATAAGATCACAGGTACAAGCGGCCGAAATGAGTTTCCTCCGCCGGGAGGCGGGGCTCTCCCTTAGAGATAGGGTGAGAAGCTCTGCCATCCGGGAGGAACTCAACGTAAAGCCGCTGCTCCTCCACATCGAGAGGAGCCAGATGAGGTGGTTCGGGCATCTGGTCAGGATGCCACCCGAACGCCTCCCTAGGGAGGTGTTTAGGGCACGTCCAGCTGGTAGGAGGCCACGGGGAAGACCCAGGACACGTTGGGAAGACTATGTCTCCCGGCTGGCCTGGGAACGCCTCGGGATCCCCCGGGAAGAGCTAGACGAAGTGGCTGGAGATAGGGAAGTCTGGGCTTCCCTGCTTAGGCTGCTGCCCCCGCGACCCGACCTCGGATAAGCGGAAGATGATGGATGGATGGATGGATGGAATAATATAAATATATTCTACATTTAAGTGCACTCAAGAAGGAACATATGCATTATACAGTCTGATGGCTGTCGGTATGAAGGACCTCCTGTGTCGTTCCGTGTTACATTTTGGGAGTCTGAGCCTTCCACTGAACTTGCTCATTTTCTCCGCAATGTCCGAGTGTAGTGGGTGGGAGGTGTTGTCCATAATGGCTAGGAGTTTTGCTAGACTTCTCCTCTCTGACACCACCGCCAGAGAGTCCAGCTCCACTCCCACCACGTTACTGGCCTTCTCTACCAACTGGTCCAGTCTGTTTGCGTCCCTCACTCTCAGCCCGCTGCCCCAGTAGGCCACGGCGTACAAGAAAGTGCTCGCCACCACCGACTCGTAGAACATCTTCAACATCTTTGTACAGTCGTTGAAGGATCCTAGCCTCCTGAGGAAGTAGAGGCGTCTCTGTCCCTTCTTGTAGAGGGCCTCAGCGTGTTTTGACCCATTCAGTTTGTTGTCGATGTGTACTCTGAGGTATTTATAATCCTCAACCATGTCCACATGGACCCCCCCTGATGGAAACAGGGGTCTCCAGAGTACTCCTCCTCCTTCCCAGGTCCACAACCAGCTCCTTGGTCTTCGTCACATTGAGTTGGAGGTGGTTCTTTCCACACCATGTGACAAAGTCCTCCACCAGTGCCCTGTATTCCTCATCATCACCATCTTCAATACACCCCTCCCCGCAATATGAATTAAAAGTACATTTTTAATCCCCAAATATATATATTTTTTCCACAGGGCGTCCCACTTTTACTGGGCTGACACTTTGAAGGAGATTGTGTGTGTGGACAGCTCAGGACCCATGAACATTTTGGCAGAGCGACTTCTTAAAGGTGCACAAACACTCACTCAGCCTATTACACTGGAACATCATTATACTAACTTTTTGATTTTTAAAACCAAAGGTCAATTAGACATATTTGTTAAATTAATCTTGTGTCTCTGTACGTTTGATTAATTGATTGAAACTTTTATTAGTAGATTGTACAGTACAGTACATATTCTGTACAATTGACCACTAAATGACAACACCTGAATAAGTTTTTCAACTTGTTTAAGTCGGGGTCCACATTAATCAATTCATGGTAAACGAACGTTTCACCCCCCATTGTGTGCTCACAGCGCAGCCATTTTGTGCCGTGCAGCATATCCATTTTAGCCAGAAATTATTAGTCTCTGTCAACAGACAGTTAGCACAGCAGTGCTGTCGTTATCTACTGATAATTGCCACTTGTAAAGCGCTTTGAGTCACTAGAGAAAAGCGCTATTTTGAAGTGTTTTTTAAGCATTTTTAAAGCTTTTGTGTAGTTCTGCTAGCTTGATATGAGTCTAAAGAAAGCAAAGGACAAGCGATGTGTGGTTTGAAACATTCAGGAGGTATCCACGGTGTTGTTGACACTGCCTCTTTTACCCCACAGATTACCCAGCAATGTTAAGTGGATTTAATTTTTTTCCTGTAGCAACCTCGCTGTTAACGTAATGGAGTTTTGTGATTCAAAACTTAAATCACCAAGCTAGTGACAATGTGTTTGGCGGCTAAATAGGAGAAGGACAGTTCAGCTGTTTTTTGTCTGGACTTTATTCACGGTGGCACAGTGGTTAGTGCATGTGCCTCACAATACGAAGGTCCTGAGTTCAATCCCGGGCTCGGGATCTTTCTGTGTGGAGTTTACATGTTCTCCCTGTGACTACGTGGGTTCCCTTACTCTAAAAATATGCACCCGGGAATAGGTTGATTGGTAACACTAGATTGGTCCGAGTGTGTGAATGTGAGTGTGAATGTTGTCTATCTGTGTTGGCCCTGCGATGAGGTGGTGACTTGTCCAGGTACTTAACCCACTTTATGTCCGAATTCAGCTGAGACAGGCTCCAGCACCCCCCATGACCCTGAAAGGGACAAGCGGTAGAAAATGGATGGATGGATTGATTGAAAGTTGATCCATCACCCCCTTGATATGTTTGTTTGATATACAGTACTGTATAGTGCTTTATACTGTGTTCTATTGTTTCAGACTTCCACTAAAATATGGGCTTTTGTTTTAGCTGGAACCGATAATTAATGTTTACATTGTCTCGTATGGAGAATTTGGCTTTTCTATGAACAAACACTGTTCAAGAACCAATCAACTCCATAACTCAAGGTCCCAGTGTACTTATTTTAATATCAGCTATTGTTGGAGTGCTTTGTGAAAAATACTAACTTGTTCTTTTGCTGCGGTTGGGAAGGTGATGAGGAACACGCTCCTTCTCACATTAAGCACGTCTACTTTAGGCAGTTCCTCCCGGTTTCCCCCAAGGTGAGACCACGTCAAATAATAACGCACGCCGCATGTGGTTTATTTTACATTTTCTTGCCGACAATATTGATTGATTAGGATTCTATCATGTGTGGTCCTCTCAGGTGCAGTTTGACCTGGTGACATCCGCCTTCACCTTGTCGGAGATTTCCAGCATTAAGGAGCGAGAAGAGGCGGTGTTCACTCTATGGAGAAAGACCTCGTCCTATTTGGTCAGTCTAATATTGCAACTCTGTACTAATAAGTCAGTCTGAGTGTGAAATCTACTTTCACAACATGTCACCTTTATGTTACGAAGTGCTTGAAAAATGTTTCCACAGTTGTTGGTGGAAAACGGTACCAAAGAAGGACATCAGATCCTCATGGAGGCCAGAGACACTTTATTACAGGTATTGTACATTAAAACAAAAAAAAATCAGCATGATGAGTTAGTTAAGTTTTCATTTCTAATTTTTAGAAGAAAGAAGAGAGAGTTTACGACTCCAGACCAGCCTCAGTGTTTGCACCGGTATTTATTTCTAAGTATTAAGATGTCTTTTTGTTAATCATGCACTATCGAGATGTCTCACTCTTTCATCAATTTATTCTTTTATTCAAGTGTTCCCATGAAAAGACATGTCCCAAACTAGCACTCATGCCTGCACTACCCTGCAACTTCCGCCAGAAGTACATGCCGCTCAACGGGGTAAGACTGAATTGGCCTGAGCTGATAGATAATAAATCAATTAATCGAACGATTAATAAAAATAACCTATATTTTGCCGGCATCGTTAAAGGGGGACTGCACTTTTTTTTCCAATCTTTCACAATCCCTAAGTAAAACATGCACACATTATTTTGTTTTTTATACATTCTAATTCAGAATATACAACAAGTACGAGGTGGTTAACAAAAAGGCTCATGGGAGTTCTCTATTGCGCCCATACAGCCCTCCGAAAAACATTCAAAACCGCTAACCACAATACATATACACACACATAGCTGTATATGTACAAACCCAGTTTTCATATGAGTTGGGAAATTGTGTTGGATGTAAATATAAATGGAATAAAATGATTTGCAAATCATTTTCAACCCATATTCAGTTGAATATGCTACAAAGACAACATATTTGATGTTTAAACTAATAAACTTTTTTTTTTGTGTGCAAATAATCATTAACTTTAGAATTTGATGCCAGCAACACGTGACAAAGAAGTTGGGAAAGGTGGCAATAAATACTGATAAAGTTGAGGAATGCTCATCAAACACTTATTTGGAACATCTCACAGGTGTGCAGGCTAATTGGGAACAGGTGGGTGCCATGATTGGGTATAAAAACAGCTTCCCAAAAAAGGCTCAGTCTTTCACAAGAAAGGATGGGGCGAGGTACACCCCTTTGTCCACAACTGCGTGAGCAAATAGTCAAACAGTTTAAGAACAATGTTTCTCAAAGTGCAATTGCAAGAAATTTAGGGATTTCAACATCTACGGTCCATAATATTATCAAAAGTTTCATAGAATCTGGAGAAATCACTCCACGTAAGCGGCATGGCCGGAAATCAACATATTGAATGACCGTGACCTTCGATCCCTCAGACGGCACTGTCTCAAAAACCGACATCAATCTCTGAAGGATATCACCACATGGGCTCAGGAACACTTCAGAAAACCACTGTCACTAAATACAGTTTGTCGCTACATCTGTAAGTGCAAGTTAAAGCTCTACTATGCAAAGCGAAAGCCATTTATCAAAAACATTCAGAAACGCCACCGGCTTCTCTGGGCCTGAGATCATCGAAGATGGACTGATGCAAAGTGGAAAAGTGTTCTGTGGTCTGACGAGTCCACATTTCAAATAGTTTTTAGAAATATTCGACATTGTGTCATCCGAACCAAAGGAGAAGCGAACCATCCAGACTGTTATCGACGCAAAGTTCAAAAGCCAGCATCTGTGATGGTACGGGGGTGCACTAGTGCCCAAGGCATGGGTAACTTGCATATCTGTAAAAGCCACCATTAATGCTGAAAGTACATACAGGTTTTGGAACAAAATGCTGCCATCTAAGCGCCGTCTTTTTCATTAACGCCCCTGCTTATTTCAGCAAGACGATGCCAAGCCACATTCAGCACGTTACAACAGCGTGGCTTCCTAAAGAAAGCATGCGGGTACTTTCCTGGCCCGCCTGCAGTCCAGACCTGTCTCCCATCGAAAATGTGTGGCGCATTATGAAACGTAAAATACGACCGCGGAGACCCCGGACTGTTGGACTGAAGCTCTACATAAAACAAGAATGGGAAAGAATTCCACTTTCAAAGCTTCAGCAATTAGTTTCCTCAGTTCCCAAATGTTCATTAAGTGATGTTAAAAGGTGATGTAACACAGTGGTGAACATGCCCTTTCCCAACTACTTTGGCACGTGTTGCAGCCATGAAATCCTAAGTTCATTGTAATTTGCAAAAAATAAATAAAGTTTATAAGTTTGAACATCAAATATCTTTACTTTGTAGTGCATTCAATTGATTATGGGTTGAAAAGGATTTGCAAATCGATGTATTCTGTTTATATTTACATCTAACACAATTTCCCAACTCATATGGAAACGGGGTTTGTATATTCACAAATACATATATGTGTATATATATATATACATACAGTAGTATTGGCCACTAGATTAGATCAAACCAATCAGAGCATTCTGTTCAGAATTGTGGCCATTGATTTGCTCAGCTGCAGGTAGCATTACTAAATTGTATTAAAAGTGAAGTGTCTAGAGGCTTCTTATGTTAAAAAATTCATTTACAAAGTCAAACATTTTTTTATGCCTTAGCAATGAAAATATTTTACTTACAATTCTTATTTCTTTGTGGAAAATCATTCATCGCTGTCATGCCTGGAACCAATTTACAGCAAGACAGCTTTATTATAACATTAGTGCTTATATCTCAAAGTAACGCTGAGAATATAGTGTCCAGCAAAATGTATTCTTAGCCCAGGACTAAGAACAGAACCCTTAAAATTGAACCAAACGTTGTGTTCTCATATTAAGATTTTTATTTCAGCACAACAGTCAAATTGAGAAGTTCAGCTACCTGATTCTGACACGGGCGCCCCCTCCTGAGGCGAAGAGCAACATGTCGGTGGAGTGGTCCAGGCTAATTGCGTCACCGCAGCCCAGGACAAGACACGTGCATTGCCGCCTGTGCTGCCCCGACGGTCAGCTGAAGCACGTAGTAGTGACCCCAAGAAAACACGGCAGGTGTGAGCTCCCAGCTGGCTTTTGATTTATTTCAACATGATAAACATTTTTTTTAACAAGCCAAAACGAAAGCTTTTGCTGATACGGTTGACGTTTCTTGTTTAGGGATTTGTACCGCTGCGCCCGCAGCAGTGAGTGGGGCGACCAGCTTCCTCTTATTCCGGATGAAGAAGACAATGACATGATCCAACCGGATGTAGAAGACAATGACATGATCCAAAATGACAGCGAGTGATGACACAGGACGCCTCACCACTATTCATGTAGGAACCAATAAATGTCCATTTTCTAACTAGGATGCAGTTATTGTGGTTGAAGACACTTTCTCCATTCGTTAACATAATTATTTCTGTGATAGAGTGCATGACTATATGATACAAAAACTTTATTTTTAACTTGCTACAATCTCTTTGAGGGCCGAGGACAAGTCTGGATACTTATACTGAAACCCGGCCTCTAGAGTCCTCTTGGGAAGCACTTTCTGGCCCTGAGTGAGAACCACGGCTCTCTCTGAGCCCATTAGAGCGTTCATGACAAAACCCGGCACAGGAAAGATGGTGGGCCGCCTCATGACCCGACCTAGTTCTTTAGTGAATTCGTAGTTGGTGTTGAGGGTGGGAGCTACTCCGTTAAAGACCTGCGGTAAGGATAGGGGCGCGCCAATGGGAGGTTCCAGGGCGTGAGCGATGAGTCCCGCCAGGTCTGAAACGTGAATCCAAGGAAAGGGCTGCTGCCCGGAGCCGAGGGTGCCGCCGAGGCCGAGCCAGAAGGGCAGGAGCATCTGCTTCATAGCGCCGCCATCACGACCCAACACTGCCCCTGTGGAGGAAGGAAGGAACAGGGGGGTTAAAACAAACCTCCCTCTCAGCAGATGCAAACAACTGAACAAACGTAGAACTGTAGTGTACACACCAGGTCTGATTACCACTTGCTTGGTGCTTTCTGTCACACTTTTTGGCAAAAGTGCAGAAGCTTCCCACTCTTGCACGAGTTTGGAGAGCAGGTCAAAGGGCGTCCAATCACTGTCTTCTGTGTACTCAGCTGTCAGACTGGGCTGGTAGCACGCTGAGGGTCCACATATTGAACAAAGGAATGATACATAATATTTACCATTAAAGGCCTACTGAAATGAAATGTTCTTATTTAAACGGGGATAAGAGGTCCGTTCTATGTGTCATACTTGATCATTTTGCGATATTGCCATATTTTTGCTGAAAAGATTTAGTAGAGAACATCGACGATAAAGTTTGCAACTTTTGGTCGCTGATAAAAAAGCCTTGCCTGTACTGGAAGTAGCAGGCGATGTGTGCGTGACGTCACGGGTTGTGGAGCTCCTCACATCTGAACATTGTTTACAATCATGGCCACCAGCAGCGAGAGCGATTCGGACCGAGAAAGCGACGATTTCCCCATTAATTTGAGCGAGGATGAAAGATTTGTGGATGAGGAAAGTGGGAGTGAGGGACTACAGAAAAAAAAGAAAAAAAGACGAGGGCAGTGGGAGCGATTCGGATGTTATTAGACATATTTACTAGGATAATTCTGGTAAATCCCTTATCTGCCTATTGTGTTACTAGTGTTTTATTTAGATTATATATGGTTGTACCCGTACAACCTGAAGGTCAGCCCCGCACCTTTCTTCAGCACCAGTCGACGGGTGGTGGCGATGCCCATCTCTGCCCTTCGCAAGGGACCCTCTTCGAAACACAATCTTTCGAAATGATCGCTGCATAATACACTGTACTTTGTGTGTGTGGGCCAATCCAACCGTGTTCGTTTGACATCTCTGTTCCGTAGTTAAGCTTGACTGTCATCTTTCGGGAATGTAAACAAGGAAACACCGGCTGTGTTTGTGTTGCTAAAGGCGGGCGCAATACACCGCCTCCCACCTACAGCTTTCTTCTTTGACGTCTCCATTATTCATTGAACAAATTGCAAAAGATTCAGCAACACAGATGTCCATAATACCGTGGAATTATGCAATGAAAACGGACGACTTATAGCTGGGAAAGGTGCTGGAACAAAATATTCTCTACGATGCGTGACGTCACGCGCACGCCTCATCATACCGCAACGTTTTAGCATGATACTTTCGCGCGAAAATTAAAATTGCAATTTAGTAAACTAAACCGGCCGTATTGGCATGTGCTGCAATGTTAATATTTCATCATTGATATATAAACTATCAGACTGTGTGGTCGGTCGTAGTGGGTTTCAGTAGGCCTTTTAGAGGCATTACATGACATGTATACAACTTTGATGGATGCTGACCTACACCAGACACCAGGACCCAGGACTGAGGAGGACTTGGGGACGCTGCGATCGCTTGAGCCAGAGCTTTTGTCGTGTCAATACGACTGGAAAACAAGTCCTTCTTGTAGCTTTCGTTCCACCTAAAATACAAAACAAAAGTGAAGAGGATTGCATTCAAGATGCCCCAGTTTGGGTTTGTTACATGTGTGATGCTCACCATCGCAGAGGGTTCATGAGGTTCTCTCCTGCCAAGTTGACAGCGCCCTCACATGGTGGGAGGCCGCCTGACTGCAACTCACTCTGCAGATGAACAAGGTTACTCGATTCTATACGGTAAACCAAAACTAAATCTACATCCTTCATAGGTTGTAATCACTATACCCAAGTTATTTTCCCAGGACCTGGCTGGCGAGAGATGACGGTGACCTCGTGACCTTTGTCTCTGAGAAGGCGAATCAACTCACGACCCACAAAGCCAGTTCCACCTCCTACAAGAGTGTTGATGGAAATTCTTTATTATTTGAAATGATTGATAGAAAAAGATGTATTTGCATAATTACCGTATTTCCTTGAATTGCCGCAGGGCATATAGTATGCGCCTGCCTTGAATTACTGCCGGGTCAAACTCGCTTCCCAAAATAATTAGCGCATGCTTAGTATTACCGCCTGGTCTAACTTGAGACGTCACGAGTGACATTTCCCCTATCATCATTTTGAAAATAGAAGACGCTGATTTCAAAACCGGTAATTTAAAATCGCATAAAAAAAAAAAAAAATGATAAATGGGTTGTACTTGTATAGCGCTTTTCTACCTTCAAGGTACTCAAAGCGCTTTGACACTACTTCCACATTTACCCATTCACACACACATTCACACACTGATGGAGGGAGCTGCCATGCAAGGCGCTAACCAGCACCCATCAGGAGCAAGGGTGAAGTGTCTTGCTCGAGGACACACGGACATGACAAGGTTTTGTACTAGGTGGGGATTGAACCAGGGACCCTCCGGTTGCGCACGGCCACTTTCCCAACTGCGCCACGCCGTCCCTACAACAGCGTGGCTTCGTAAAAAAAGAGTGCGGGTACTTTCCTGGCCCGCCTGCAGTCCAGACCTGTCTCCCATGGAAAATGTGTGGTCCATTATGAAGCGTAAAATACGACAGCGGAGACCCCGGACTGTTGAAGGACTGAAGCTCTACATAAAACAAGAATGGGAAAAAATTCCACTTTCAAAGCTTCAACAATTAGTTTCCTCAGTTCCCAAACGTTTATTGAGTGTTGTTAAAAGAAAAGGTGATGTAACACAGTGGTGAACATGCCCTTTCCCAACTACTTTGGCACATGTTGCAGCCATGAAATTCTAAGTTAATTATTATTTGCAAAAAAAAATAAAGTTTATGAGTTTGAACATCAAATATGTTGTCCCTGCAGCACATTGAACCGAACACGGGAATAAAGGGAAGAAGATTAAGAGTTATTCAGTAGGATTTAAGGTCCAGGCTTACATCACACTCAAATTTTTACTGCATACCTTTGGTAAGTGCTGGAGTGAGAAGAGGTTTTAAAATAATTAGCGCATGCTTACTTTTGCTGCATGCCTTTGGTAAGCACAGGAGTAAGAGGTTTTAAATTAATTAGCGCCCCGGCGGCAATTCAAAGAAATATGGTAATAATTTTTTTTACAATCATTTTAAATGGCAACAGAATGCCACGAACTGCGCATGCGTAAAACACATACTTACAAAACGAGTTATCCACTTTCGCAAGGGCGAACTCATTTCACATGATAAATGTTTCTGTGCATATGTATTGGTATCGTTTTGTTGTTATTATCAGTTAAGATATCTGTTTTAAAAGTACTAGTGAAAGTACGGCACGCTGCTTTAACAGAAAGGACCATTATGTCATATTCATATTGACCTTCTCTTCACCAAGTAAAGGATATAATCACGCCCAGATCGAATAGTACGTACCTATTACGACTCTCATGGTAAACAAATGTAGTTCTGGGTATTAAAAAAACAGACGTCGCTTGGGGTCGGCGTTCATTTAGTGAAAGCAGCAGAAGTCTGGAGGACTGCGTTCCCTTAGAAAGCTTTTTTGACTAACCGACTTGCCGTATGCCGGAAGTTACGTCATTTTGTAGTTAAAAAAAACATTTACCCTTGCGACTTCATTATACGATTGGCTATGTTGTATATTCATAAATGTAAATTAGTCACTAACCGACCTGTTTTTCGTGGCTTTAAAAAAAGGATTAGAACTCTACTTTTAAACGCTACCTCTAACAACCAAAAATGTGTGAAAACTACCATGCTACGCTCCAAGTTTGGACTATTTACGGAACTTGTGGCTTTACAGCAGGGGTCACCAACCTTTTTGAAGCCAAGAGCTACTTCTTGGGTACTGATTAATGCGAAGGACTACCAGTTTGATACACACTTAACCAGAAATAGCCCATCCATCGTCCGCTTATCCGAGGACGGGTCGCGGGGGCAGCAGCCTAAGCAGGGAAGCCCAGACTTCCCTCTCCCCAGCCACTTCGTCTAGCTCTTCCCGGGTTATCCCGAGGCGTTCCCAGGCCAGCCGGGAGACATAGTCTTCACAACGTGTTCTGGGTCTTCCCCGTGGCCTCCTACCGGTTGGACGTGCCCTAAACACCTCCCTCGGCAGGCGTTTGGGTGGCATCCTGACCAGATGCCCGAACCAACACATCTGGCTCCTCTCGATGTGGAGGAGCAGGGGCTTTACTTTGAGTTCCTCCCGGATGAAAGAGATTCTCACCCTATCTCTAAAGGAGAGCCCCGCCACCAGGCGGAGGAAACTCATTTCGGCCGCTTGTACCCGTGATCTTATCCTTTCGGTCATGACCCAAAGCTCATGACCATAGGTGAGGATGGGAACGTAGATCGACCGGTAAATTGAGAGCTTTGCCTTCCGGCTCAGCTCCTTCTTCACCACAACGGATTGATACAACGTCCGCATTACTGAAGACGCCGCACCGATCCGCCTGTCGATCTCACGATCTACTCTTCCCCCACTTGTGAACAAGACTACTAGCTATTTGAACTCCTCCACTTGGGGCAGGGTCTCCTCCCCAACCCAGAGATGGCACTCCACCCTTTTCCGGGCGAGAACCATGGAGTCGGACTTGGAGGTGCTGATTTTCATTATGATCGCTTCACACTCGGCCAAAAATAGCCAATTTGCTCAATTTACCTTTAATAAATAAATATCTCTATATATATAAAAATGGGTATTTATGTTTGTCATTCCGTCATACTTTTTTTTTCCTTTTACAGAAGGTTTTTTGTAGAGAATAAATGATGAAAAAAACACTTATTTGAACGTTTTAAAGAGGAGAAAACACGAAAAAAAAAATTTGATTTTGAAACATAGCTTATCCTCAATTTCGACTCTTTAAAAATAAAAATTCAACTAAAAAAAATGAAGAGGAAAAACTAGCTAATTCGAATCTTTTTGAAAAAACTCAAAAAAGAATTAATGGAACATCATTAGTGGTTTTTCATGATTAAGATTCATTTTAGAATTTTGATGACATGTTTTAAATCCAATCTGTTCTTTGTTATAATATATAACAAATTAGACCAAGCTATATTTCTAACAAAGACAAATCATTATTTCTTCTAGATTTTCCAGAACAAAAATTTTAAAAGAAATTCAAAAGACTTAGAAATAAGAATTAAATTTGATTCTATAGATTTTCTAGATTTGCCAGAATAATTTTTCTGAATTGTAATCATAATAAGTTTGAAGAAATATTTCACAAATATATTCTATGTTGAAAAAACAGAAGCTAAAATTAAGAATTAAATTAAAAATGTATTTATCATTCTATACAATAAAATATTACTTGAACATTGATTTATATTGTCAGGAAAGAAGAGGAAGGAATTTAAAAGGTAAAAACATATATGTGTTTAAAGATCCTAAAATCATTAAGGTTGTATTTTTTCTCTAAAATTGTCTGTCTGAAACTTATAAGAAGCAAAGTAAAAAAAATAAATGAATTTATTTAAACAAGTGAAGACCAAGTCTTTAAAATATTTTCTTGGATTTTCAAATTCTATTTGAGTTTTGTCTCTCTTAGAATTAAAAATGTCAAGAAAAGCGAGACCAGTTTGCTCGTAAATAAATAAAATTTGAAAAATAGAGGCAGCTCACTGGTAAGTGCTGCTATTTGAGCTATTTTTAGAACAGGCCAGCGGGCTACTCATCTGGTCCTTATGGGCTACCTGGTGCCCGCGGGCACCGTGTTGGTGACCCCTGTTTTACACATTGCTACGTATATATATCTTCTGTATTTTACTTTAGTTGCTTTATTGAGTTTACAAAACCCCTGGCGCTGCTACTTGTTTGGACTGTTATTGTTCAGATACTTGTTTTCAAATGTGGAACGTTAAAATAAAGGTTTTTTAAAAAAATACAAAATTGTCCTTTGCAATAAAGTTTGCGCATGCGCTTACAATGGTCCTGCGGCTCCGCCTCCTTCACTTCAGTCAACTATTTTGGTCAGGTACGCATAATCTACAATATTGTTTTAAAATCTAACAATTTGCGCAATTCAAGAGATTTAACGGTGCCAGAAAAGAAGTCATCAGTGTCAACCTACTTTAAACGGGGTCCGACCGACCCATTTTGTCCTTCGCGGTAAGTTTATGTGCCTGTAAAAACTTTAGTGTACTTTCAGAATTTTCGAAAAACGATATTACGGTAATCGGCGGGAAAGTACAACCTATTCCAGTGGTTCTCAACCTTTTTCCAGTGATGTACCCCCTATGAACATTTTTTTAATTCAAGTACCCCCTAATCAGAGCACAGCATTTTTGTTTGAAACAAAGAGATAAAATAGATAAAAAGTAAAATACAGGACAATGTCATCAGTTTCTGATTTATAAAATTACATAACAGTGCAAACTATTGCTAATTTGTAGTAGTCTTTCTTGAACCATTTGGAAAAAAAGATTTAAAAAAATAACTAAACACTTGTTGAAAAACAAACAATTGATTCAATTATAAATAAAGATTTCTACACATAGAAGTAGTGAAGTGAATTATATTTATATAGCGCTGTTCTCTAGTGACTCAAAGCACTTTACATAGTGAAACCCAGTATCTAATTAAAACCAGTGTGGGTGGCACTGGGAGCAGGTGGGTAAAGTGTCTTGCCCAAGGACACAACAGCAGTAACTAGGATATCAGAAGCGGGGATTGAACCTGCAACCCTCAAGGTATAGCTCTACCAACCGAGCTATAAAGTGCCCTCTTTGGGGATTGTAAAAGAGATCCATCTGGATTCATGAAGTTAATTCTAAATATTTCTTCACAGAAAAAGCAATCTTTAACATCAATATTTATGGAACATGTCCACAAAAAAATCTAGCTGTCAACACTGAATATTGCATTGTTTAATTTCTTTTCACAGTTTATGAACTTACATTCATATTTTATTTAAAGTATTATTCAATAAATGTATTTATAAAGGATCTTTGAAATGTTGCTATTTTTAGAATATTTAAAAAAAATCTCACGTACCCCTTGGCATACCTTCAAGTACCCCCAGGGGTACGCGTACCCCCATTTGAGAACAACTGATCTATGCTGTTGGCGATCTTCTGCTAAGCATCTTGTAATTTATGTTTTGACTATTTTACAGTCACACACAAAGCTATTTCAATTGACTTTTTTTCACCTGTGCACGCAGTAAATCTTTTACTGCACACATACATCTGTTGTAAAGCCAACAGGTGCTTAAAAATGACAGCAATGTGCAGTTCAGGACAAACTGTGTAATACAAAAAGTAATGACTGTTTTTTTTTTAGTGTGCAGGGAACTTGCATTTAAGACTTGCAATATATTGTCCTCATGTCTGCTCACATATTTACGAGCAACCTTTGTCCTCCTAACAGCAGTGTTTGTGCAGCGTCTGTTGACCCCGTCCACCCCGGGCAGCGGACTTTTTCTTGCGGTAAAGTTAATCAATCAAGGTTTGCTTTTATAGTCCTAAAACACGAGTGTCTCAAAGGGCTGCACAATCCACAACAACCTCCTTGGCTCCGATCTCACATTAGGGCAAGAAAAAACTCAACCCAATGGGATGACAATGAGAAACCTTGGAGGGAACCACAGATATTGGGGACCCGCACTTGGGCAACCGGTGCAATTGGCGTCAAGTGGATCTAGCATAACATTGTGAGAGTCCAGTCCATAGTGGATCTAGTTTATAGTGTCAGAGTCCAGTCAATGGTGGATCTAGTTAATAGTGTGAAAGTGTAGTCCATAATGGATGTAGGTAATAGTGTCAGAGTCCAGCCCATAGTGGATCTAGTTAATAGTGAGAGTCCAGTCCATAGTGGATCTAGTTAATAGTGAGAGTCCAGTCCATAGTGGATCTAGTTAATAGTATGAGAGTGTAGTCCATAATGGATGTAGGTAATAGTGTGAGAGTCCAGTCCATAGTGGATCTAGTTAATAGTGAGAGTCCAGTCCATAGTGGATCTAGTTAATAGTATGAGAGTGTAGTCCATAATGGATGTAGGTAATAGTGTGAGAGTCCAGCCCATAGTGGATCTAGTTAATAGTGAGAGTCCAGTCCATAGTGGATCTAGTTAATAGTGAGAGTCCAGTCCATAGTGGATCTAGTTAATAGTGAGAGTCCAGTCCATAGTGGATCTAGTTAATAGTGTGAGAGTCCAGTCCATAGTGGATCTAACATAATAGTGAGAGTCCAGTCCATAGTGGCTCTACTTAATAGTGTGAGAGTGTAGTCCATTATGGATTTAGGTAATAGTGTGAGAGTGTAGTCCATAATGGATGTAGGTAATAGTGTGAGAGTCCAGTCCATAGTGGATCTAACATAATAGTGAGAGTCCAGTCCATAGTGGCTCTACTTAATAGTGTGAGAGTGTTGTCCATAATGGATTTTAGGTAATAGTTTGAGAGTGTAGTCCATAATGGATGTAGGTAATAGTGTGAGAGTCCAGTCCATAGTGGATCTAACATAATAGTGAGAGTCCAGTCCATAGTGGCTCTACTTAATAGTGTGAGAGTGTAGTCCATAATGGATTTAGGTAATAGTGTGAGAGTGTAGTCCATAATGGATGTAGGTAATAGTGTGAGAATCCAGTCCATAGTGGATCTAGTTAATTGTCTGAGAGTGTAGTCCATAATGGATTTAGGTAATAGTGTGAGAGTCCAGCCCATATTGGATCTAGTTAATAGTGAGAGTCCAGTCCATAGTGGATCTAGTTAATAGTGTGAGAGTCCAGTCCATAGTGGATCTAGTTAATAGTGTGAGAGTGTAGTCCATAATGGATTTAGATAATACTGTGAGAGTCCAGCCCATAGTGGATCTAGTTAATAGTGAGAATCCAGTCAGTAGTGGATCTAGTTGATAGTGTGAGAGTCCAGTCCATAATGGATCTAGGTAATAGTGAGAGTCCCGTCCATAGTGAATGTAGTTAATAGTGTAAGAGTCCAGTCCATAGTGGATCTAGGTAATAGTGTGAGAGTCCAGTCCATAGTGGATCTAGTTAATAGTGTGAGAGTCCAGTCCATAGTGGATCTAGTTAATAGTGTGAGAGTCCAGTCCATAGTGGATCTAGGTAATAGTGTGAGAGTCCAGTCCATACTGGATCTAGTTAATAGTGTGAGAGTCCAGTCCATAGTGCATCTAGTTAACAGTGTGAGAGTCCAGTCTATAGTGGATCTAGTTAATAGTGTGAGAGTCCAGTCCATAGTGGGGCCAGCAGGAGATCATCTTGAGTGGAGACAGGTCAGCGGCGCAGAGAGGTCCCCAACTGATGCATTTTGTAATTCATGTTTTGACTATATTATGGAGACAAAAAAAGCTAGTTCAGTTGTTGATTTGTTTGAGAGTGGGCCACTTTGGGGCCCAACTTTGGACAGCTAGCGCGTCATCTGTGGTCACCAAATCTGAGCCCTCTCTCCACAAATGTGACATTTGTTTTTAGCCAAAGTCACCAAAACACATCAGAGACACATTGGATTTGACCTGAATGCATACTGGTATTTGCTTAACTGAAGGGTCTGCTCCGAAACAAACTTTTTAAACTTTTTTGGTTTTCTAATTGGTTACTGCAGGGGTGTCAAACTGAATTTAGATCGGGGGCCGCATGGAGAAAAATCTACCCCTAGTTTAAAATCCCTAGTTTTATAGCGAACATGCATGCATACAACATGATACATCACAATTTCCAGTTTCTTTATTCAACATGTTCAAAAAGGAATAGGAAGAAGCAGAGCTTATTTAATCCTACCCCTTTTCCTTTACATAACAGTTGCTAAAACTTTTGTTCACTTCCTGTTCTCAATGTATTCACAATATACTCCATAAGTAATAACAATAAAAATAAGTACATAAATAATAATTGGTGAAGTAAGTTATATTTCATATGGTGAGATGAGTAAGATTATCTTGAAAATTAATGGATGGATGAGATAAATTCAGAATGTTTATCATGGTTCTTCTTCTTGGCTTAATAAATTCCATAATTTAATTCCACATACTGATGTACATGTGCATACAAATGTTTTAAATTATATTTTTCTCTAAGGTTATATTTCTGCTCTTTTGTTGAGAAGAATTGTTGTATATTCTTGGGTAGCAGGTTGTAGTTTGCTTTGTGTAAAATTTTATCTGTTTACAATTTCACTATGTTGTGGAATTTCAGTATTTCTAATTAAATAAATAAAGGGTTTGTATGTTCTCTATAGCCAACATTATGTATTATTCTAAATGATCTTTTTTGTAACACCGTTAATGAATGAAGTGTACTTTTGTGGGCCGGACTGGTAAAATCACGGTATGATAACTTAAAAATAAAGACAACTTAAGACTTTTCTTTGTTTAAAAATAGAACAAGCACATTCTGAAATTGTACAATTCATAATGGTTTTTTTTTTGTTTTTTTCCAATTACCTCTTGCGGTTGGTAGTATATACACTTTGTCGTTATATTTTCTGAATACATTTGTTGGTGTTAATTTTCAATCCATCAAGATAAAAAATTATATCAAAATCCAACTACAGCAGGGGTCTCAGACACGCGGCCCGTGGGCCAATTGCGGCCCGCACCTTAATAGAAAAGTTTAATGTTAGTGCGGCCCGCAAGTTTTATATGAATGCCGCTTGACAGCATTGTGTTATTTGGGTCCAAAATGACTCCTTCAACGTTCTGGGTTGCCTACCCGTGCGTTAGTGGAAAAGCGGCAAGCGAGTAAAAGTGACAGAGACGTTGCCATGGAGACGAGGGTTTTCTTACGTGCCCGGCTGCAGTCACACTGCGACACCTGTCCGTCAGTAATAACAGTTCCCGATAAACGGGACCAATACAAACCGTTTTTTTTTTTTTATTGTTAATATGGATTGCCTTACACCAGGGGTGTCAAACTCAAATACAGAGTGGGCCAAAATTTTAAAGTGAACAAAGCCACGGGCCAAGGTTGAACAAATTAACCTTTTAATAGGCACTCAAACAAGTTTTGCATTAAATATTGAACAAGCAAGGCTTATAAAACTTTAGTGACATGCAAAATCTAGTTTCAATAATAATAATTAAAAAAAATATCAATGGCATATCAAATAAAATTTAAATAAAAATGTTAGGCCTTTTTTTCTATTTGCAATCTTCTGAAGTAATTACAAAAAAAATTCCACAGGCTAATGATAAATTTGAAAATAAAATAACAATAATGAATGAACCAAACATTCAAGCCTTGAAGTAGCAAGAGAAAATGCATGAATAAAACGTTCATTATTGGTCAGTTTGCTGGAAGTTTCCCGGAAGAGTTAGTGCTGCAAGGGGTTCTGGGTATTTGTTCTGTTGTGTTACGGTGCGGATGTTCACCCGAAATGTGTTTGTCATTCTTGTTTGGTGTGGGTTCACAGTGTGGCACATATTTGTAACAGTGCTAAAGTTGTTTATACGGCCACCCTCAGTGTGACCTGTATGGCTGTTGACCAAGTATGCCTTGCATTCACTTGTGCGTGCGTGTGTGTGTGTGTGTGTAAAAGCCACAAATATTATGTGACACGCTGTTAGTATGGAGGAAAAGCGGACGTGACGACAGGTTGTAGAGAACCCTAAAGGCAGTGCCTTAAATGCACGCCCCCAATATCGTTGTCCAGGTGGAAATCGGTCGAAATTCGGGAAAATGGTTGCCCCGGGAGATTTTCGGGAGGGGCACTGAACTTCGGGAGTTTTCCGGGAAAATTAGGAGGGTTGGCAAGTATGAGTATTAGCGGTGAATGCGGTGTTACAGCGGCACCGACACTGTATAACACCGGCGGGCCAGCTCTAATGCTAAATTGATATTGCCTCAAGGGCCAAATTAAATTACACGGCGGGCTAGATTTGGCCTGCGGGCCAGAGTTTGACACCCATGCCTTACACAATGAACGCTACATATATTTCTATATGACGCCAGATAACACTTTTTTGCGCTCGCTATCCCGGTACTTTCCCGGCTATTATCCGCCGACCGCTGTGTTGCTGTATGTAGGGAAAGCGGAACGACACACATTGCGGAAATAACATTATTCTCCGTGCGTCGGGTAATTACAAATTCATTTCATGCTGAGGAGTATGCACATTTTTTTTTTTTAGGAAATCTTTTCTTGCGGCCCAGCCTCTCCCAGACTCCGCATCCAGTGGCCCCCAGGTAAAGTGAGTTTGAGACCCTTGAATTACAGTATGTTATTTATCCATTTCCTACCGCTCAGCTGCACATAATTTACAAAAATAAAGACAATTTTAATTTTTTTTTTGTTTAAAAATAGAAAAAAGCACATTCTGAAAATGTACAAATAATAATGTTGTTTTTTTTTTTTTTTTACATTTACATGTTGCAGTTAATAGTATTCTATCTTTATTTGTTGTTGTTTATACTTTCTGTAACAGCACGGTGGTACAGGGGTTAGTGCATGTACCTCACAAAGAGAAGGTCTTGAGGCTCGGGATCTTTCTGTGTGGAGTTTGCATGTTCTCCCCGTGACTGCGTGGGTTCTCTCCGGGAACTCCGCCTTCCTCCCACCTCCAAAGACATGCACCTGGGGATAGGTTGATTGGCAACACTAAATTGGCCCTAGTGTGTGAATGTGAGTGTGAATGTTGTCTGTCTATCTGTGTTGGCCCTATGATGAGGTGGCGACTTCCGCCCAAATGCAGCTGAGATTGGCTACAGCAACCCCCGCGAACCCAAAAGGACAAGCGGTATAAAATGGATGGATGGATATATTTTTTTGATAAATTAAGTGATAATTTTCATCAGTTAACTCATTAGTGTTAATTTTCAGTGTATCAAGATAACATAATTATATCAAAATCGAATTACCGGATGTTATTTATGTAGTTTGCTTATTTTCCCCGACTTATGTAGCAACATGTGGTTTGTTTTGTACATGTGTAGCATCAGCTACAAAGATACAAATAATTGCTATTGCGACACCCAGTGGACACATTTAGAACAGCAGTTTCTTTCATTCTAAAATTTTAGGTTAATTTTTATACTTGGCGAACTCATCCCGTGGACCGGATACATACTTGCCAACCCTCCTGGATTTTCTGGGAGACTCCCGAAATTCAGCGCCTCTCCTGAAAACCTCCTGGGACAAATTTTCTCCCGAAATTCAGGCGGAGCTGGAGGCCACGCCCCCTCCAGCTTGATGCGGACCAGAGTGACGACAGCCTGTTTTCACGTCCGCCTTCCCACAATACAAAAAGTTATAACTGTAGAATGATCAAGGGCGAGTTTTTGGTTTCTTATGTGGGTTTACTGTTAGGCAGTTTCATTAACGTCCTCCCAGCGCGGTAACAACACACAACAACAGCAGTCACGTTTTAATCTCCCGTCCTCCCAGCGCGGGAACAACACAAAACAACAGCAGTCATGTTTTCATCTACCGTGAAGCAGTTCGTCTGCCGTGACCTGCAATGTTGTGACACTCTTAAACAGGACAATACTGCCATCTACTCTGCATGCATATGTGACAATAACATCTACGGCAGGGGTCACCAACCTTTTTGAAACCAAGAGCTACTTCTTGGGTACTGATTAATGCGAAGGGCTACAAGTTTGATACGCACTTAAATAAATTGCCAGAAATACCCAATTTGCTCAATTTACCTTTAACTCTATGTTATTATTAATAATTAATTATATTTATCTTTGTGGAAACTGATCATCTTATTGATTTATTTTTTGATTGATACTTTTATTAGTAGATTGCACAGTTCAGTACATATTCTGTACAATTGACCTCTAAATGGTAACACCCGAATACGTTTTTCAACTTGTTTAAGTCGGGGTCCACGTTAATCAATTCATGGTGCAAATATATACTATCAGCATAATACAGTCATCACACAAGTTAATCATCATAGTATATACATTGAATTATTACAATCCGGGGGGTGGGATGAGGAGCTTTGGTTGATATCAGTACTTCAGTCATCAACAATTGCATCAACAGAGAAATAGACATTGAAACAGTGTATGTTTTACTTAGTAGGATATGTACAGCCAGCAGAGAACATAGTGAGTTCAGATAGCATAAGAGAAGGTAAATACATTAGAAGTACATTTGATTATTTACATTAGGTTATTTATAATCTGGGGAGATGGGATGTGAATGGAGGAGGGTATCAGTTAAGGGTTGAAGTTCCCTGGAGGTGTTGTTTTAGAGCGGTTTTGAAGGAGGATAGAGATGCTCTTACTTTTACACCTGTTGGGAGTGCATTCCACATTGATGTGGCATAGAAAGAGAATGAGTTAAGACCTTTGTTAGATCGTAATGTGGGTTTAACGTGGTTTGTGGAGCTCCCCCTGGTGTTGTGGTTATGGCGGTCGTACTTCGGTATCAGGGAGGTGTAGCGGATTTTATAGACTAGGCTCAGTGCAAGTTGTTTTACTCTGTCCTCTACCCTGAGCCAGCCCACTTTGTAGAAGTGGGGTGGAGTGAGGTGTGATCTGGGGTGGAGGTCTAAAAGTAACCGGAATAGCTTATTCTTGGATGTTTGGAGTCTAGATTCGAGGGTTTTGGAGGGGCTGGGGTACCAGGAGAGTTTCGGCTAGTATCTTCAAGGTGCTTTTGTTGTGCTTTTGTTCTCACAATATATATATATATTTTTGATGTCATGTTTTAAATAGGTTGAAATCCAATCTGCACTTTTCTAGATGTAAATATACTCCTCGCCCCTTAACTCCGACACCGCCCCCCACACCCCCAGCTCCCGAAATCGGAGGTCTCAAGGTTGGCAAGGATGGCCGAATACAACCTGCTCGCTGGCCTGATCCGGCCCTCGGGCTGTACTTTTGACACCCCTGGGTCACTGTGTCTGGCTCGCAACAGTGCAGCTCTCTTTGTGCCAAAATTGGCACACTTTAAAGTTAAAGTACCAATGACTGTCACACACACTCTAGGTGTGGTGAACTAGACATTGTGACATTTACCTGTATCCGTCTTAGTTGTTATGCTTTCTGTTTTAGCTCAGCGGGACGCCATGGTGCCTCAAGTCCGGCTGCGGCTGCTTCCCAGCGCCAGGTGTTTGTTCGACGAGCCCATCCAGGTGATGGTGGACCGCCTGAAGCCCAGACAGGTGGTCACCATGCGGGCCAAGGCGACGGACGAGAGAGGGGTGGTGTTTCGATCCTCCGCTATCTACCGGGCGAACGGGAGCGGCGACGTCGACTTGCAGAGGGACCCGGCGCTGAGCGGGAGTTATGTAGGCGTGGAGCCCATGGGCCTGCTGTGGTCCATGAAGGCCGACGTGCCACATAAGTACTTCCATTGGAACCTGGCGCTGAATCCTCACGTGGTCAAGTTCAGTGTGCATGACGGCGTTCCAGAGGAAGACGACGAAAACAGCGCTCTGGCGGAGGCCATCAATGAGCGGTGTCTGATTGCGGACGGGGTCAGCCGGGTTGTCGTCAGTCAAGAGACATTTAGTGGTGTTTTGTTCACCCCTGCAGGTTAGTAGTCCCTGTCTTCATCTGATTACACTTTGGATTAAAACATATATCTACAGATGTCCGATAATGGCTTTTTTGCCGATTCCGATATTGTCCAACTTTTAATTACCGATATCAACCGATATATACAGTCGTGGAATTAACACATTATTATGCCTAATTTTGTTAAACCCCGCTGGATGCATTAAACAATGTAACAAGGTTTTCCAAAATAAATCAACTCAAGTTATGGAAAAAAAATGCCAACATGGCACTGCCATATTTATTATTGAAGTCACAAAGTGCATAATTTTTTTTAACATGCCTTAAAACAGCAGCTTGGAATTTGGGACATGTTCTCCCTGAGAGAGCATGAGGAGGTTGAGGTCGGCTGGGTCTGGTGGTGGGGAGGGAAGCGTCGCGGAAGAGTTAGTGCTGCAATGGATTCTGGGTATTTGTTCTGTTGTGTTTATGTTGTGTTACGGTGCGGATGCTCTCCCAAAATGCGCTTGTCATTCTTGTTTGGTGTGGGTTCACAGTGTGGTGCATATTTGTAACGGTGTTAAAGTTGTTTATACGGCCACCCTCAGTGTGACCTCGTTTGGCTGTTGACCAAGTATGCTTTGCATTCACTTGTGTGTGTGAAAAGCCGTAGGTATTATGTTTTTCTGTAGTTGATACAATGCATTTATGTTACTCTTATTTGTTCCCCCACACTTCCACAGAGTAGCTGATATATGGCAATATAAGTGCGCAATACAATATACGCATTGCCCTATATTCCAACACATATTTTACCTTATTTAATGCAAAAATACTCTTAAGACATCTTTTTCCGTACATGTGCAATATGAGATTTCCATCCAGTATCACTCCTAAAAATCTAAGTTCAGAAACCCTTTCAATATCTATTCCATCTATTGACAGTTTGATTGTTTCCTCCCTTTTCCTCTTACAAAAATTATTTTTTTTCACATTTAATGATAATAAATGTTAAAAAAAAACCTGTATGACATCTTGGAGCATTGTACAGTGCACCCTTTAAAGTTGAACTCAATCTGATCCCTGCTGGAAACAATGCGGCGAGTAATAATCTGTTCCAGGATCAAACTGTGGTCATCATAAAGCATGGGTGTGAAACTCTGGCCCGCGGGCTAAATTTGGCCCGCCGTGTAATTTTATTTGGCCCTTGAGGCAATATCAATTTAACATTAGAGCTGGCCCGCCGATATCATACAGCAACGGTGCCGCTGTAAAACCGCATTCACCGCTAATACTCATACTTGCCAACCCTCCCAATTTTCCCGGGAGACTCCCAAAGTTCAGTGCCCCTCCCGAAAATCAACCAGTCTCCCGAATTTCTGCCAAATTCCACCCAAACAACAATATTGGGGGCGTGCCTTTAAGGCACTCCCTTTAGCGTTCCCTACAACCTGTCGTCACGTCTGCTTTTCCTCCGTACAAACAGCGTGCCGAACCCAGTCACATTAATATTTGCGGCTTTTACACACATACAAGTGAATGCAAAGCATACTTGGTCAACAGCCATACAGGTCACACTGAGGGTGGCCGTATAAAAACAACTTTAACACTGTTACAAATATGCGCCACACTGTGCAACCACACCAAACAAGAATGACAAACACATTTCGGGAGAACAAATTGTATTTAATATACCATTGAAGATTTTTTGTTAGTTTTTTTTAAGTTGATTTTGCACGACTAAGTTATGTGTTATGGCAAATTAGTGTAGCAAACTGAGCAGTAATTAACTTTTTATCCATGCACATTCTCTTGCTACTTCAAGGTTTCAGTGTTTGATTCATTTATTATCATTATTTTATTTTCAAATGTATTATTAGCCTGTGGAAAAAAAAATATTTTGATGTTTACCTCAGAACACTGCAAACAGAAAAGAGGCTTTCCATTTTTATTAAAATTGTATTTGATATGCCATTGATATTTTTTTATTATTATTATTTGAAACTGGAATTTGCATGTCACTATAAAGTTATATAAGCCTTGCTTGCTCAATATTCAATACAAAACTCATTTGCGTCCCTATTAAAGGTTAATTTGTTCAACTTTGGCCCGCGGCTTTGTTCAGTTTTAAATTTTGGCCCACTCTGTATTTGAGTTTGACGCCACTGTCATAAAGCCTTCATGAAAGGTGAAGTCACTTTTTAACATTCTTAAGTAGGAGATGTCGATCAGTTTCGGACAATTTACCAGAAAAAGTATGTGATCGGAAACTGATCGACATCTCCTACTTAAGAATGTTAAAAAGTGACTTCACCTTTCATGAAGGCTTTATGACAGATACATTTTAATTATAGTCCCTCAGCTGACAAGCGGCTAACGGCTAATTACGTGCCTCCATACACAGCGTGGAGCCGCTCCCCCATACTTGACCAACCTTGAGACCTCTGAATTCGGGAGATGGGGGTTGCGGGGTGGGGCTTTGGTGGTAGCGGGTGGTTTATATTGTAGCGTCCCAGCAGAGTTAGTGCTGCAAAGGGTTCTGGGTATTTGTTCTGTTGTGTTACGGTGCGGATGTTCTCCCAAAATGTGCTTGTCATTCTTGTTTGGTGTGGGTTCACAGTGTGTTGCACATTTGTAACGGTGTTAAAGTTGTCTATACGGCCACCCTCAGTGTGACCTGCCAGGATGTTGACCAAGTATGCATTGCATTCACTTGTGAGTGTGAAATGCCATAGATATTATGTGATTGGGCGGGCACGCAAAAGGCAGTGCCTTTAAGATTTAATTGGCGCTCTGTAGTTCTCCCTTCGTCCGTGTACCACTTTTTACAGCGGCGTTTTAAAAAGTCATACATTTTACTTTTTGAAACCGATACCGATAATTTCCCATATTACATTTTAAAGCATTTATCGACATCTCTAATAATGAGTCATATATTGGAATATGGGATCCATTATTTAAATTTGTTTTAACTATTAAATGAACTTAAAATATGACTTATTTATTTTATTATCTTTGTGGAAAATATCGGACACAATGTGTTGTCAAGCTTATGAGAAGCGATGCAAGTGTAAGCCACTGTGACACAATTGTTCATTTTTTAAATGTTTCTTTTTATTTTTTATAAATGGCTGTGATGATCATGTCAATGATGGATTTCTAATCAATGCTATGTTGGAATTCTTATCAATATTGATACTATTGTTGATATCATACATTTTTTGGGACAATTGAATTGTTTTGTGTCATGTTTGTGTGTCCCCTCAATTGCTCTGTTAATTGCTCTTCTGAATGATACTGGGCCGCGTTTGGTTTTGGAATTGTATTATTATGGTATTATTGTGTATTATTTTGTCGGATTGATTAATAAATAAAATAAAGCAACAATGTTTTTTTGTCTTTGACTCTCCAGGTCCAGGTCCCTTTCCGGGTGTGCTGGACTTGAGCACCTTCATGTGTGAGAAGCGAGCCAGTCTGTTGGCCAACAAAGGCTTCATGGTTCTGACTATTTCCGTGTTCAACGACAAACCCGCCAGCATCAAGCACTTAAACCTGGACTACTTTGAGGAAGCCGTCCGGTTTTTACAGCAACAACCCAAAGTAAGCCAAAAAAAAGCACAGCAAAGCGAAGAAAGGGAACGTTTTGTTTTAACCTACAAACCCCGTTTCCATATGAGTTGGGAAATTGTGTTCGATGTAAATATAAACGGAATACAATGATTTGTAAATCCTTTTCAGCCCGTATTTAGTTGAATATGCTAAAAAGACAACATATTTGATGTTCACACTCATAAACATTTTTTTTTGTGCAAATAATCACTAACTTTAGAATTTGATGCCAGCAACACGTGACAAAGAAGTTTAGGAAAGGTGGCAATAAATACTGATAAAGTTGAGGAATGCTCATCAAACACTTATTTGGAACATCCCACAGGTGTGCAGGCTAATTGGGAACAGGTGGGTGCCATGATTGGGTATAAAAACAGCTTCCCAAAAAAGGCTCAGTCTTTCACAAGAAAGGATAGAGCGAGGTACACCCCTTTGTCCACAACTGCGTGAGCAAATAGTCAAACAGCTTAAGAACAACTTTTCTCAAAGTGCAATTGCAAGAAATTTAGGGATTTCAACATCTACGGTCCATTATATCATCCAAAGGTTCAGAGAATCTGGAGAAATCACTCTACGAAACCAACATTGAATGACCGTGACCTTCGATCCCTCAGACGGCACTGTATCAAAAACCGACATCAATCTCTAAAGGATATCACCACATGGGCTCAGTAACACTTCAGAAAAACCACTGTCACTAAATACAGTTCGTCGCTACATCTGTAAGTGCAAATTAAAGCTCTACTATGCAAAGCAAAAGCCATTTATCAACAACATCCAGAAACGCCGCCGGCTTCTCTGGGCCCAAGATCATCTAAGATGGACTGATGCAAAGTGGATAAGTATTCTGTGGTCTAGCGAGTCCACATTTCAAATTGTTTTTGGAAATATTCGACATTGTGTCATCCGGACCAAAGGGGAAGCGAACCATCCAGACTGTTATCGACGCAAAGTTCAAAAGCCAGCATCTGTGATTGTATGGGGGTGCATTAGTGCCCAAGGCATGGGTAACTTACACATCTGTGAATGCACCATTAATGCTGAAAGGTACATACAGGTTTTGGAACAACATATGCTGCCATCTAAGCACCGTCTTTTTCATGGACGCACCTGCTTATTTCAGCAAGACAATGCCAAGCCACATTCAGCACGTTTTACAACAGCGTGGCTTCGTAAAAAAAAGAATGCGGGTACTTTCCAGTCCAGACCTGTCTCCCATTAAAATGTGTGGCGCATTATGAAGCGTAAAATGCGACAGCGGAGACCCCGGACTGTTGAACGACTGAAGCTCTACATAAAACAAGAATGGGATAGAATTCCACTTTCAAAGCTTCAACAATTAGTTTCCTCAGTTCCCAAACGTTTATTGAGTGTTGTTAAAAGAAAAGGTGATGTAACACAGTGGTGAACATGCCCTTTCCCAACTACTTTGGCACGTGTTGCAGCCATGAAATTCTAAGTTATTATTAGCAAAAAAGCTTGAACATCAAAAATCTTGTCTTTGTAGTGCATTCAAGTGAATATGGGTTGAAAAGGATTTGCAAATCATTGTATTCTGTTTATATTTACATCCAGCACAATTTCCCAACTCATATGGAAACGGGGTTTGTACGCTATGTGAAGTTCTGTGGTTGTGTTTGCAGGCAGGCGGTCAAGGAATCGGTGTGCTATCCAGGTCCAAGGCAGGAGACATCGGTCTGTCGCTGGCGTCTTTTACCTCGTGCGTGAAGGCGGTGGTGTGGATCAACGGCTGCAGCGCAAACATCGGCCATCCCCTCCACTACAAGAACCGCCAAGTGCTCTCCGTCATGGGCTACAACCTGAGCAAGGTGATGCCCACTCCCTCCGGCGCCAGCATCGTCAAGTTCGGCGTGGGTGATCCCGAAACCGAGGAGAACAAGGGCAGCGTTGTGCCCGTCGAAAAAGCCAACGCGCATTTTCTCCTGGTGGCGTCGGAGGACGACCTCAACTGGGACAGCAAGGCCTTCATGGAGAGCATCGAGCGGCGGCTGAAGCGCGAGGGGAAGAATAACTTTGAGTGCGTCTGCTACCCGAGAGCCGGACACATGCTGGAGCCGCCCTACAGCCCGTACTGCCATTCTGGCCTGCACGGGATCCTGCGCTCACCCGTCTTGTGGGGCGGGGAACCTAAAGCCCACGTCGACGCTGAAGTCCACTTGTGGAAGAAGGTGGAGGACTTCTTCAGAACTCGACTGACCTTGACTTCTAAATTATAGACTCGTCAAGAACGACGGGAGGGACTGAAGACCAATCTAGAACATTTTAATCTTCAGAACTCGACTGACCTGCAAATTATAGACTCGTCAAGAACGATGGGAGGGACTGAAGACCAATCAAGAACATTTAAATCTTCAGAACTCGACTGACCTGCAAATTATAGACTCGTCAAGAACGATGGGAGGGACTGAAGACCAATCAAGAACATTTAAATCTTCAGAACTCGACTGACCTGCAAATTATAGACTCGTCAAGAACGATGGGAAGGACTGAAGAACAATCAAGAACATTTAAATCTTCAGAACTCGACTGACCTGCAAATTATAGACTCGTCAAGAACGACGGGAGGGACTGAAGACCAATCAAGAACATTTAAATCTTCAGAACTCGACTGACCTGCAAATTATAGACTCGTCAAGAACGATGGGAGGGACTGAAGACCAATCAAGAACATTTGAATCTTCAGAACTCGACTGACCTGCAAATTAAAGACTAGTCAAGAACGATGGGAGGGACTGAAGACCAATCAAGAACATTTAAATCTTCAGAACTCGACTGACCTGCAAATTATAGACTCGTCAAGAACGATGGGAAGGACTGAAGACCAATCAAGAACATTTAAATCTTCAGAACTCGACTGACCTGCAAATTATAGACTCGTCAAGAACGACGGGAGGGACTGAAGACCAATCAAGAACATTTAAATCTTCAGAACTCGACTGACCTGCAAATTATAGACTCGTCAAGAACGATGGGAGGGACTGAAGACCAATCAAGAACATTTGAATCTTCAGAACTCGACTGACCTGCAAATTAAAGACTAGTCAAGAACGATGGGAGGGACTGAAGACCAATCAAGAACATTTAAATCTTCAGAACTCGACTGACCTGCAAATTATAGACTCGTCAAGAACGATGGGAGGGACTGAAGACCAATCAAGAACATTTAAATCTTCAGAACTCGACTGACCTGCAGATTATAGACTCGCCAAGAACGATGGGAGGGACTGAAGACCAATCAAGAACATTTAAATCTTCAGAACTCGACTGACCTGCAAATTATAAACTCGTCAAGAACGACGGGAGGGACTGAAGACCAATCTAGAACATTTTAATCTTCAGAACTCGACTGACCTGCACATTATAGACTCGTCAAAAACGATGGGAGGGACTGAAGACCAATCAAGAACATTTAAATCTTCAGAACTCGACTGACCTGCAAATTATAGACTCGTCAAGAACGATGGGAGGGACTGAAGACCAATCAAGAACATTTTAATCTTCAGAACTCGACTGACCTGCAAATTATAGACTCGTCAAGAACGATGGGAGGGACTGAAGACCAATCAAGAACATTTTAATCTTCAGAACTCGACTGACCTGCAAATTATAAACTCGTCAAGAACGATGGGAGGGACTGAAGACCAATCAAGTACATTTAAATCTTCAGAACTCGACTGACCTGCAAATTATAGACTCGTCAAGAACGATGGGAGGGACTGAAGACCAATCAAGAACATTTAAATCTTCAGAACTTGACTGACCTGCAAATTATAGACTCGCCAAGAACGATGGGAGGGACTGAAGACCAATCAAGTACATTTAAATCTTCAGAACTCGACTGACCTGCAAATTATAGACTCGTCAAGAACGATGGGAGGGACTGAAGACCAATCAAGAACATTTAAATCTTCAGAACTCGACTGACCTGCAGATTATAGACTCGTCAAGAACGATTGGAGGGACTGAAGACCAATCAAGAACATTTAAATCTTCAGAACTCGACTGACCTGCAAATTATAGACTCGTCAAGAACGATGGGAGGGACTGAAGACCAATCAAGAACATTTAAATCTTCAGAACTCGACTGACCTGCAAATTATAGACTCGTCAAGAACGATGGGAGGGACTGAAGACCAATCAAGAACATTTAAATATTCAGAACTCGACTGACCTGCAAATTATAGACTCGTCAAAAACGATGGGAGGGACTGAAGACCAATCAAGAACATTTAAATCTTCAGAACTCGACTGACCTGCAAATTATAGACTCGTCAAGAACGATGGGAGGGACTGAAGACCAATCAAGGACATTTAAATCTTCAGAACTCGACTGACCTGCAAATTATAGACTCGTCAAGAACGATGGGAGGGACTGAAGACCAATCAAGAACATTTAAATATTCAGAACTCGACTGACCTGCAAATTATAGACTCGTCAAAAACGATGGGAGGGACTGAAGACCAATCAAGAACATTTAAATCTTCAGAACTCGACTGACCTGCAAATTATAGACTCGTCAAGAACGATGGGAGGGACTGAAGACCAATCAAGAACATTTAAATCTTTAGAACTCGACTGACCTGCAAATTATAGACTCGTCAAGAACGATGGGAGGGACTGAAGACCAATCAAGACCATTTAAATCTTCAGAACTCGACTGACCTGCAAATTATAGACTCGCCAAGAACGATGGGAGGGACTGAAGACCAATCAAGAACATTTAAATCTTCAGAACTCGACTGACCTGCAAATTATAAACTCATCAAGAACGACGGGAGGGACTGAAGACCAATCTAGAACATTTAAATCTTCAGAACTCGACTGACCTGCAAATTATAGACTTGTCAAGAACGATGGGAGGGACTGAAGACCAATCAAGAACATTTAAATCTTCAGAACTCGACTGACCTGCAAATTATAGACTCGTCAAGACCGATGGGAGGGACTGAAGACCAATCAAGAACATTTAAATCTTCAGAACTCGACTGACCTGCAAATTATAGACTCGTCAAGAACGATGGGAGGGACTGAAGACCAATCAAGAACATTTTAATCTTCAGAACTTGACTGACCTGCAAATTATAGACTCGTCAAGAACGATGGGAGGGACTGAAGACCAATCAAGAACATTTAAATCTTCAGAACTCGACTGACCTGCAAATTATAGACTCGTCAAGAACGATGGGATGGACTGAAGACCAATCTAGAACATTTTAATCTTCAGAACTCGACTGACCTGCAAATTATAGACTCGTCAAGAACGATGGGAGGGACTGAAGACCAATCTAGAACATTTTAATCTTCAGAACTCGACTGACCTCCAAATTATAGACTCGTCAAGAACGATGGGAGGGACTGAAGACCAATCAAGAACATTTAAATCTTCAGAACTCGACTGACCTGCAGATTATAGACTCGTCAAAAACGATGGGAGGGACTGAAGACCAATCAAGAACATTTAAATCTTCAGAACTCGACTGACCTGCAGATTATAGACTCGTCAAGAACGATGGGAGGGACTGAAGACCAATCAAGAACATTTAAATCTTCAGAACTCAACTGACCTGCAAATTACAGACTCGTCAAGAACGATGGGAGGGACTGAAGACCAATCAAGAACATTTAAATCTTCAGAACTCGACTGACCTGCAAATTATAGACTCGTCAAGAACGATGGGAGGGACTGAAGACCAATCAAGAACATTTAAATCTTCAGAACTCGACTGACCTCCAAATTATAGACTCGTCAAGAACGATGGGAGGGACTGAAGACCAATCAAGAACATTTAAATCTTCAGAACTCGACTGATCTGCAAATTATAGACTCGTCAAGAACGATGAGAGGGACTGAAGACCAATCAACAACATTTAAATCTTCAGAACTCGACTGACCTCCAAATTATAGACTCGTCAAGAACGATGGGAGGGACTGAAGACCAATCTAGAACATTTTAATCTTCAGAACTCAACTGACCTGCAAATTATAGACTCGTCAAGAACGATGGGAGGGACTGAAGACCAATCTAGACATTTTAATCTTCAGAACTCAACTGACCTGCAAATTATAGACTCGTCAAGAACGATGGGAGGGACTGAAGACCAATCTAGTACATTTTAATCTTCAGGACTCGACTGACCTCCAAATTATAGACTCGTCAAGAACGATGGGAGGGACTGAAGACCAATCTAGAACATTTTAATCTTCAGAACTCGACTGACCTGCAAATTATAGACTCGTCAAGAACGATGGGAGGGACTGAAGACCAATCAAGAACATTTAAATCTTCAGAACTCGACTGACCTGCAAATTATAGACTCGTCAAGAACGATGGGAGGGACTGAAGACCAATCAAGAACAATTAAATCTTCAGAACTCGACTGACCTCCAAATTATAGACTCGTCAAGAACGATGGGAGGGACTGAAGACCAATCTAGAACATTTTAATCTTCAGAACTCAACTGACCTGCAAATTATAGACTCGTCAAGAACGATGGGAGGGACTGAAGACCAATAAAGAACATTTAAATCTTCAGAACTCGACTGACCTGCAAATTATAGACTCGTCAAGAACGATGGGAGGGATTTAAGACCAATCAAGAACATTTAAATCTTCAGAACTCGACTGACCTGCAAATTATAGACTCGTCAAGAACGATGGGAGGGACTGAAGACCAATCTAGAACATTTTAATCTTCAGAACTCGACTGACCTGCAAATTATAGACTCGTCAAGAACGATGGGAGGGACTGAAGACCAATCAAGAACATTTAAATCTTCAGAACTCGACTGACCTGCAAATTATAAACTCGTCAAGAACGATGGGAGGGACTGAAGACCAATCAAGAACAATTAAATCTTCAGAACTCGACTGACCTCCAAATTATAGACTCGTCAAGAACGATGGGAGGGACTGAAGACCAATCTAGAACATTTTAATCTTCAGAACTCAACTGACCTGCAAATTATAGACTCGTCAAGAACGATGGGAGGGACTGAAGACCAATCTAGAACATTTTAATCTTCAGAACTCGACTGACCTGCAAATTATAGACTCGTCAAGAACGATGGGAGGGACTGAAGACCAATCAAGAACATTTAAATCTTCAGAACTCGACTGACCTGCAAATTATAGACTCGTCAAGAACGATGGGAGGGACTGAAGACCAATCAAGAACAATTAAATCTTCAGAACTCGACTGACCTCCAAATTATAGACTCGTCAAGAACGATGGGAGGGACTGAAGACCAATCTAGAACATTTTAATCTTCAGAACTCGACTGACCTCCAAATTATAGACTCGTCAAGAACGATGGGAGGGACTGAAGACAAATCAAGAACATTTTAATCTTCAGAACTCGACTGACCTGCAAATTATGGACTCGTCAAGAACGATGGGAGGGACTGAAGACCAATCAAGAACATTTTAATCTTCCATTTACAAACATTTGATTGATTTATGAATCACAGCCCTATAAAAATAGGCTTTGGTGTGCAAACTTCGTCTCGGCGTACGAGAGTTTCAACGCGCGCATGCAGCACAGACTTTGTGTGAGGACTGATGTTAGATCTCTCGAAACGACTATGATTGTCCTCCTGTTGGTGGGATTGCCTTCAGGAGAACGCCTGAGAGTGGAATCTTTTAAAGTGGGGAGACTGGTGCAGGGGCTTCACGGTGGCAGAGGGGTTAGTGCGTCTGCCTCACAATACGAAGTTCCTGCAGTCCTGGGTTCAAATCCAGGCTCGGGATCTTTCTGTGTGGAGTTTGCATGTTCTCCCCGTGAATGCGTGGGTTCTCTCCGGGTACTCTGGCTTCCTCCCACTTCCAAAGACATGCACCTGGGGATAGGTTGATTGGCAACACTAAATTGGCCCTAGTGTGTGAATGTGAGTGTGAATGTTGTCTATCTGTGTTGGCCCTGCGATGAGGTGGCGACTTGTCCAGGGTGTACCCCGCCTTCCGCCCGATTGTAGCTGAAATAGGCGCCAGCGCCCCCCGCGACCCCAAAAGGGAATAAGCGGTAGAAAATGGATGGATGGATGGAGACTGGTGCACAGACAGCTACCACACTGTCCTTGGCAAAGAGAAGGCCAGGGTCCAATGGGATTAAGACCAAGACATACTTGCCAACCTTGAGACTTCGGGAGATGGGGCCGTGTGTGTGTATTTTCGAGTATTTATTATATATATATATATATAATCCGTTCATGAATGAGTATATCTGTGCGAACGCCGTGTTCAATGGAGATATGTGATCTACAAAATTGGCAGGCAGCATACCCCTTCCCCTTCGAGCTGTCCTGGATGAACTGAAGTAATTTTTTGTCAATCATTCTGGAACTTGCAAGCGTACTTCTTCTTCTTACTCGTCGTCGCCATGTCTCTTCTTCGTTCTTCTGCTTCGTCTCTGTTATGTTTTTTGGACATTACTACTTGCCGTAGTTTTGAAGCAATGCATGATGGTAATCCGGATGTTGTGCGTCAGTGTGTTATTGTGCCGACTGGAATAAACGCACGCTGAGAAATTGCTCTGAGACTGCCTACTTCATCAATTAATCAATCAATCAATCAATGTTTATTTATATAGCCCTAAATCACAAATGTCTCAAAGGACTGTACAAACCACTACGACTACGACATCCTCGGAAGAACCCACATAAGGGCAAGGAAAACTCACACCCAGTGGGCAAGGAGAACTCAGACCCAGTGGGACGCCAGTGACAATGACTATGAGAACCTTGTTGCGGAGCAGTTAAATGAACACTTAGCGTCTAACAATCTATGTGAAACCTTTCAATCCGGTTTCAGGGCAAATCACTCCACGTAGACAGCCCTTGCAAAAATGACTAATGATCTATTGCTAACGATGGATTCTGATGCGTCATCTATGTTGCTGCTACTCGATCTTAGCGCTGCTTTCGATACCGTCGATCATAATATTTTTTTAGAACGTATCAAAGCACGAATTGGTATGTCAGACTTAGCCCTGTCTTGGTTTAACTCTTATCTTACTGATAGGATGCAGTGTGTCTCCCATAACAATGTGACCTCGGACTACGTTAAGGTAAAGTGTGGAGTTCCCCAGGGTTCGGTCCTTGGCCCTGCACTCTTCAGCATCTACATGCTGCCGCTAGGTGACATCATACGCAAATACGGTATTAGCTTTCACTGTTATGCTGATGACACCCAACTCTACATGCCCCTAAAGCTGACCAACACGCCGGATTGTAGTCAGCTGGAGGCGTGTCTTAATGAAATTAAACAATGGATGTCCGCTAACTTTTTGCAACTCAACGCCCAAAAAACGGAAATGCTGATTATCGGTCCTGCTAGACACCGACCTCTATTTAATAATACAACTCTAACATTTGACAACCAAACAATTAAACAAGGCGACACGGTAAAGAATCTGGGTATTATCTTCGACCCAACTCTCTCCTTTGAGGCACACATTAAAAGCGTTACTAAAACGGCCTTCTTTCATCACCGTAATATCGCTAAAATTCGCTCCATTCTGTCCACTAAAGACGCTGAGATCATTATCCATGCGTTTGGTACGTCTCGTCTCGATTACTGTAAGGTTTTACTACTTACGTATAAAATACTACACGGCCTAGCTCCATCCTATCTTGCCGATTGTATTGTACCATATGTCCCGGCAAGAAATCTGCGTTCAAAGGACTCCGGCTTATTAGTGATTCCCAAAGCCCAAAAAAAGTCTGCGGGCAATAGAGCGTTTTCATTTCGGACTCCAGTACTCTGGAATGCCCTCCCGGTAACAGTTCGAGATGCCACCTCAGTAGAAGCATTTAAGTCTCACCTTAAAACTCATTTGTATACTCTAGCCTTTAAATAGACTCCCTTTTTAGACCAGTTGATCTGCCGTTTCTTTTCTTTTTCTCCTATGTCCCACTCTCCCTTGTGGAGGGGGTCAGGTCCGATCCGGTGGCCATGTACTGCTTGCCTGTGTATCGGCTGGGGACATCTCTGCGCCGCTGATCCGCCTCCGCTTGGGATGTTTTCCTGCTGGCTCCGCTGTGAACGGGACTCTCGCTGCTGTGTTGGATCCGCTTTGGACTGGACTCTCGTGACTGTGTTGGATCCATTATGGATTGAACTTTCACAGTATCATGTTAGACCCGCTCGACATCCATTGCTTTCCTCCTCTCCAAGGTTCTCATAGTCGTCATTGTCACCGACGTCCCACTGGGTGTGAGTTTTTCTTGCCCTTATGTGGGCCTACCGAGGATGTTGTAGTGGTTTGTGCAGCCCTTTGAGACACTAGTGATTTAGGGCTATATAAGTAAACATTGATTGATTGATTGAACCTTGGAGAGGACCTCATATGTTGTGGAGCTTCTATACAACCATCATCCGTTGGGGTCTTTTGATGTTAGCTACTGTGCTAATTGCTACCTGTTGTGCTCTTTAAAGTTTTTTTTACTTTACTTTTGCTTGCTCAATAGGAGTCCAATATAAAGCAAAAGGCAAGCGATGTGTGGTCAACATTCAGCAAGTATCTACGTCAGGTTACGCTTGTTTGGCGCTTTTCTACCTTCAAGGTACTCAAAGCCCTTTGACACATTCACCCATTCACAACCACATTTATTTTCTTCATCACTGAATATTACACACTACAGACTTTATGAGAGCCAACAAAAATATTAATAAAACATTCACTTACTGCACAAGATCTGCTGTCATTAGGATGCCGACTGCTTGGCTATTTATATATTCCAATAATGAAAAATATGTCATAATCCTCACAGAGAAAGGGGTGTGGGGGGGGGGAACGCGTCTTTTTGTGTCATCGTCGCCGGTTTCGGGTCCTAAATGACTATGAAAGTGGACCAACTTGTCGGAATACCTACTCAGACGTCTCATGTCCAGGTGAGAGTCTTTATTTCTGAACTACAATAAACTTACAGGGAGCAAGGAAGCAGCAGACCACTCCATGATGTAAACAGGGACAAAGGCTATAAATATTTTGCCTGTGTTGCCGCTAATAATAACAACCTCACTAATACTTGGTTAATATTCCAAATCATTAAATGTAAAGTGGGTATCGTTGGCGGTTTTTGAATGGTTACTTTTTGGATTTTATTAGCCAAGGAGTGTAACTCCAAATTTTACTTACAAGTTAGAATGCCATCCATCCACCCCTCTTCTTCCGCTTATCCAAGGTTGGGTTGCGGGGGCAGCAGCCTAAGCAGGGAAGCCCAGACTTCCCTCTCCCTAGCCACTTTGTTCAGCTCTTCCAGGGGGAACCCGAGGCGTTCCCAGGCCAGCCGGAGGACATAGTTTTCCCAATATGTCCTGGGTCTTCCTCGTGGCCTGAAAAACACCTCCCTAGGGAGGTCTAGAGGTGGGATCCTGACCAGATGCCCGAACTACCTCATATTGCTCTTTTCGATCTGGAGGAGCAGCGGCTTTACTTTGTGCTCCTCCCGGATGGCAGAGCTTCTCACCCTATCTCTAAGGGAGAGTCCAGCCACCCCGCTTGTACCCGTGATCTTTTCCTTTCGGTCATAACCGAAAACTCATGACCATAGGTGAGGATGGGAACGTAGATCAACAGGTAAATTGAGAGCTTTGCCTTCCGGCTCAGCTCCTTCTTCACCACAACAGATCGATAGTTTTTTCCCTTTTTTTTTTTGGTTAAGTACATAACTCCACATGTGTTCATTCATAGTTTTGATGCCTTTAATGACAATCTACAATATAAATAACCATGAAAATAAAGAAAACCCATTGAATGAGGAGAAGGTGTGTCCAAACTTTTGGCCTGTTCTGTATATTTCAAACCACTAATGGTAACAAAAGCTAGCTGTTGTTCTTGTGTTTTTATTTGTTTTTTTAAATGTAACTAAGGAAGTTAGTAACCAGTGAGTCTTGTTTTATTTGTTATGTGTCTTTTCAGCCACAAGAGGGCGACATAAGCTCCTCATAGCTGGCACGTCATTTTCTTCACGGAGCTTCAAACCAGGAACAAAGTATCAAAGGAACTGCGTGAAGTATATTTCTTATTATGTTTTTGTTCGGTGTTTGTATTTATCAAAAGGGCTTTTTGCAACTTGCTAATTAAAAAAAAAAAAAACACCACCGGCTAGCTCATGTTACCAATACCATTAGTAGTTTTAAGGCCTACTGAAACCCACTACTACCGACCACGCAGTCTGATAGTTTATATATCAATGATGAAATATTAACATTACAACACATGCCAATATGGCCTTTTTAGTTTACTAAATTGCAATTTTAAATTTCGCGCGGAAGTATCATGCTAAAACGTTGCGGTATGATGACGCCTGCGCGTGACGTCACACACTGAAGAGGATATTTCGGTCCAGCACCATTCACAGCTATAAGTCGTCTCTTTTCATCGCATAATTCTACAGTATTATGGACATCTGTGTTGCTGAATCTTTTGCAATTTGTTCAATTAATAATGGAGACGTCAAAGAAGAAAGATGTAGATGGGAAGCGGTGTATTGCGGTCGACTTTAGCAACACAAACACAGCCGGTGTTTCCTTGTTTACATTCCCGAAAGATGACGGTGAAGATTTACTAACACATGTCAACCGGCAGGTTTCAGTGATAAAATGGTGGTAATAGGTCGGCTCTTATCGTAGACATGAGCGGAGAGCTTGGGTCGTTCCTCCTGCACCTGTCAAAGAGGCCTCCTCCCACCGGCCGCCCCCGACCGTCGGATGCTTCCAACTTGGAGGAAGCATCGGCTGCCTTCGCCTCGTCGAGAAACGTGGCTTCCCTCGGAGACACACTGTGGCCACACCCCTCCGACCTTCAGGTTGTACAGGTACGACCATATAATCTCACTAAAACAATAAGCAGATATGGGATTTTCCAGAATTATCCTAGTAAATTTGTCTAATAACATCTTAATCGCTCTGCCGTCTTTTTTTTTTTCTTTTCTATTCCTTCACTCTCACTTTCCTCATTCCACGAATCTTTCATCCTCGCTCAAATTAATGGGGAAATCATCGCTTTCTCAGTCCGAATCGCTCTCGTTGCTGGTGGCCATGATTGTAAACAATGTTCAGATGTGAGGAGCTCCACAACCCGTGACGTCACGCGCACATCATCTGCTACTTCCGGTAAAGGCAAGGCTTTTTTATTAGTGACCAAAAGTTGCGAACTTTACCGTGGATGTTCTCTACTAAATCCTTTCAGCAAAAATATGGCGATATCGCGAAATGATCAAGTATGACACAGAATGGACCTGCTGTCCCCGTTTGAATAAGAAAATCTCATTTTAGTAGGCCTTTAACGGAATACTTTTGTTTTACAGTTCTCAGGTTTTTTTTCCCACAATTACTAAGTTTACATTTTCTACCGCTTATCCCGTTCGGGGTCGCTCAGCTGCATTCGGGTGGAAGGCGGCGTACACCCTGGACAAGTCGCCACCTCATCGCAGATAGACAGACAACATTCACACTCACATTCACACACTAGGGGCCAATTTTTTTTTTTTTTTCAGTGTTACTAAGTTTATTTAATACAATTTTCGATCTCGTCAACACGTTCACACAGAGAGCGCGTGCACACATACGAAAGAATCCCAGAGAAGAAACAAACAATATGCAGTCATGTTGTTATGGTATAGTTCAGGAGTGTCAAACTTACGGCCCTGCGAACAGGTTTTTCTCCGGTCCGGGTGATGAATTTGCCAAGCGTAAAAATCACCTGCTTTTTTTTTTGTTTTTTAACAAAAGAAACTGCTGTTCTAAATGTGTCCACTGGATGTCGCAATAGCAATTCTGTTAGGCAAGCATTATTTATACCGGGGCCAAACAAGAGGTACACAGTAAAGGGTGACTGTGTCTCCTCCTCCTCAGACCCACATGAAACCTAAAAACTGCCATTTTGTATCTTCTGCTTCGAACACATCGTCATTTGGCGCCAAAATGTCTCTGTCAAACACAAGAAAAGTGTAGTTTTGAATAGTTTTTACCTCCGTTTGTTGAGTTAACACTGGATTGATACGTGGACATGACAAAGGAGATATTTGATACCTGGAAGAGTTTACATGTTGTGTATTTTTTTTCAATCCCAGAAAGACTGTGATTTAAAGTTTAATCCTGGCTTTGTAGATACACTGAGACAAAGTCCAAGCTCATTGTGTTTTTGCATCAATTTCCTCAGAATTTTCAACAAACTTGAAAATCTTTGTCCAGAGGATTACCGTATTTCCTTGAATTGCCGCCGGTGCGCTAATTAATTTAAAACCTCTTCTCACTCCTGCGCTTACCAAAGGCATGCGGTAAAAGTAAGCATGCGCTAATTATTTTAAAACCTCTTCTCACTCCGGCACTTACCAAAGGTATGCAGTAAAAATTTGAGTGTGATGTAAGATTGGACCTTAAATCCTACTGAGAAGCTCTTAATCCTCTTCCCTTTATGCGATTTCAAATTACCGGTATTGATATCAGCCTGCTCCATTTTAAAAATGATTACAGGGTAAGTGTCACTCGTGACTTCACGAGTTTGACCCGGCGGTAATACTAAGCATACTAAGTTTGATCACATTACGCCTGTACTGGCTCACCTGCACTGGCTTCCTGTGCACTTAAGATGTGACTTTAAGGTTTTACTACTTACGTATAAAATACTACACGGTCTAGCTCCATCCTATCTTGCCGATTGTATTGTACCATATGTCCCGGCAAGAAATCTGCGTTCAAAGGACTCCGGCTTATTAGTGATTCCCAAAGCCCAAAAAAAGTCTGCGGGCTATAGAGCGTTTTCCGTTCGGGCTCCAGTACTCTGGAATGCCCTCCCGGTAACAGTTCGAGATGCCACCTCAGTAGAAGCATTTAAGTCTCACCTTAAAACTCATTTGTATACTCTAGCCTTTAAATAGACTCCCTTTTTAGACCAGTTGATCTGCCGTTTCTTTTCTTTTTCTTCTATGTCCCACTCTCCCTTGTGGAGGGGGTCCGGTCCGATCCGGTGGGCATGTACTGCTTGCCTGTGTATCGGCTGGGGACATCTCTGCGCTGCTGGTCCGCCTCCGCTTGGGATGGTTTCCTGCTGGCTCCGCTGTGAACGGGACTCTCGCTGCTGTGTTGGATCCGCTTTGGACTGGACTCTCGCGACTGTGTTGGATCCATTATGGATTGAACTTTCACAGTATCATGTTGGACCCGCTCGACATCCATTGCTTTCCTCCTCTCCAAGGTTCTCATAGTCATTATTGTCACCGACGTCCCACTGGGTGTGAGTTTTCCTTGCCCTTATGTGGGCCTACCGAGGATGTCGTAGTGGTTTGTGCAGCCCTTTGAGACACTAGTGATTTAGGGCTATATAAGTAAACATTGATTGAGTATTAGCGGTGAATGCGGTGTACCGGCGGGCCAGCTATAATGTTAATTGGAAGTTGCCTCAAGGGCCAAATGAAATTACATTTGGCCCGCGGGCCAGAGTTTGACACCCATGTTTTAGTATTTGAATTAAATCATGTTTTCTTAAAAAATGCCTGCCTCCTTCTCTCTATCTTGGGGTTCGTCACCAACTAACTCTGACAATATATATATTATAAAAACATTGTCTGAGTGCTCTCTTTCTGTCATTTTAGCGTGACGTCCTCCTCGTCAGCCTCAGGCTACGTACGAAGGTCAGGGGGGCGAGACTTCAGCTAACAGGACACGCAGGAATCTGGTATACGGGATAGTTGATGTCAGATTTTCTTTCTTGGATGAATCATGTGATTGCATAGAAGGGGAAACTGGGTTTAGCTGGTGTAGTTGCAAGTGGACTGTAATGGGCAAGAAGTTGAAGATTTCTAAAATGTAGTGCCATCTTGGTCGGCTGATGCGTCACCTCAGGCGGCGTACGTGGCTCGGATGTTTCAACGGCCGTACCGGCGACTTGAGGGTTCCTGGTTTGTGCCCAGCCGCTATGAATGGCATTGAATATTGTAAAAGCTGAGTCCTCTCTGAGTTCTGTTTGAGTGCTTGTTTGCCCCCTAATTGTTGAAGCCGCTGCCGAGTCAGCAACCGGAAGTGACGTCACTTGTTACAAAGGTATCAAAATATAATAATAATAATAATAGATTTTCCGTACTCTCCAGTACTCTGGAATGCCCTCCCGGTAACAGTTCGAGATGCTACCTCAGTAGAAGCATTTAAGTCTCACCTTAAAACTCATCTGTATACTCTAGCCTTTAAATAGACCTCCTTTTTAGACCAGTTGATCTGCCGCTTCTTTTCTTTCTCCTATGTCCCCCCCTCCCTTGTGGAGGGGGTCCGGTCCGATGACCATGGATGAAGTACTGGCTGTCCAGAGTCGAGACCCAGGATGGACATCTCGTCGGGACCCAGGATGGACCGCTCGCCTGTATCGGTTGGGGACATCTCTACGCTGCTGATCCGCTTGAGATGGTTTCCTGTGAACGGGACTCTCGCTGCTGTCTTGGATCCGCTTGAACTGAACTCTCGCGGCTGTGTTGGAGCCACTATGGATTGAACTTTCACAGTATCATGTTAGACCCGCTCGACATCCATTGCTTTCGGTCCCCTAGAGGGGGGGGGTTGCCCACATCTGAGGTCCTCTCCAAGGTTTCTCATAGTCAGCATTGTCACTGGCGTCCCACTGGATGTGAATTCTCCCTGGCCACTGGGTGTGAGTTTTCCTTGCCCTTTTGTGGGTTCTTCCGAGGATCTTGTAGTCGTAATGTTGTAAGCGTCAATACATACTTTGATGTTGCAGAAAAAAGACAATATGTTTTTTTAACCGATTTCCCAACTCTTAAAGGGTGAATTTGGCGATTTAAACGCCTTTCAATTGTTGGCTGTCGGAGCAATGACCTTTCACCCGTGACGTCACAACGGGAAGCAAGCCACCATTTTCTCAAACACATTACACACACGAAGTCAAATCAGCTCTGTTATTTTCCGTTTTTTCGACTGTTTTCCGTACCTTGGAGACATCATGCCCCGTCGGTGTGTTTTGGAGGGTGTAACAACACGAACAGGGACGGATTCAAGTTGTGTTACGTGGAGTGTGCATCGATTAGCACCACATGCTAATCGAGTTTTGTTGATGTTATTGACTTATGTGCTACTCAGACATATTTGGTCACTGCATGACTGCCAGTTAATCGATGCTAACATGCTATTTAGGCTAGCTGTATGTACATTTGTAGCTATATTTGCATCCAGCCTTTCCCTCCTCCCACCTTTAATGCCAAACAAACACTTACCAATCGACGGATTTAAGTTGCTCCAGTGGTCAAAAGATGCAATCGTTGGTTAGAAGGCGATCGCCGAATAGCTTCAATAGCTATTCGCTCAATAGCTTCAGTTTCTTCTTCAATTTCGTTTTCGCTATCTGCCTCCACACTCCAACCATCCGTTTCAAAACATTCGTAATATGTTGAATCGCTTAAGCCGATGAAATCCGAGTTTGAATCCGAGCTAATGTCGCTATATCTTGCTGTGCTATCCGTCATGTTTGTTTGAATTGGCGTCACTATGTGACGTCACAGGAAAATGAACGGGTGGATTTACTGATAGCGAAAATCAGTTACTTTAAAGCCTTTATTCGGGATATTCCATGACGGGTAAAATTAAAAAAAAAAAAATCGAAAAATAAAATAAACCACTGGGAACTGATTTTTATTGGTTTTAACCCTCCTGAATTTGTGATAATGTTCAATCAATCAATCAATGTTTATTTATATAGCCCTAAATCACAAATGTCTCAAAGGACTGTACAAACCACTACGACTACGACATCCTCGAAAGAACCCACATAAGGGCAAGGAAAACTCACACCCAGTGGGACGCCAGTGACAATGATGACTATGAGAACCTTGGAGAGGACCTCAAATGGGGACCGAAAGCAATGGATGTCGAGCGGGTCTAACATGATACTGTGAAAGTTCAATCCATAGTGGCTCCAACACAGCCGCGAGAGTTCAGTTCAAAGCGGATCCAAGACCGCAGCGAGAGTCCCGTCCACAGGAAACCATCCCAAGCGGAGTCGGATCAGCATCGTAGAGATGTCCCCAACCGATACACAGCCGAGCGGTCCATCCTGGGTGTTGCGATCCGCTGCTCGGATCCACACATATTAGGTATTTTTCCTTTCTGGTATCACTCTCCGTCAAGTGACTGTTTATTTCCTGTTTAGCCTGTCACCATGGTAACTCATCAGTCCACCTGCCAATCCCGATCCACACACACCTGTTTTGTCTAATCACCCTCCTATTTAAGCCAGCCTCTTTGTTCATTTCTTCCTGGGTTCATAAATTGCTCTCATGCAACAAGTGAAGACTGCTACTTTTTCTACGTTAATTCTCGCTAGCTCTCATGCTATGCCACTTGATTATTCCAGTCTTCATACTGATGATTTGTTTTCTCGTTTGTGCTTTCATGCCAAGTTTAATTTTCTGTTTGTATTTCCTAGTTTTCATACTAGCGTTTTTGGTTTGCCTTTTTATTAGCTCCAGTATTTCTGTTCAGAGCTCTCTTTTTGTTAAATAAATATTTTAAGATCCTACCTTTGTTGTGTTCATGTCATCGCATCCACGGAGGGACAAACCCGGCATTACCATGCCCACCAGTCCTCACACTGGGTCCCGACAAGCGGTCAATCCTGGGTTCCGACTCTGGACAGCCAGTACTTCATCCATGGTCATCGGACCGGACCCCCTCCACAAGGGAGGGGGGGGACAGAGGAGAAAAAGAAAAGAAGCGGCAGATCAACTGGTCTAAAAAGGAGGTCTATTTAAAGGCTAGAGTATACAAACGAGTTTTAAGGTGTTCCCTTTCAAGAAGCGCCGCCCGGACAGCCCCGCAAAAACAGAACGTCTAATTTTACATGAATTAATATCGGGTAGTACCAAATTTGGTGCTCATCCCTAATCATGAATGATGTTATGGTAACCAACCGTAACGAGAAATAAAAGGTACGATGTCTGTTTTTTTAAATGGAAAATCCAGGAAAAAGGATTAAAAAGGCCTTTGAAACATGGATTATATGAACGGTAATTCAACCGCCTCTCCTGCTTATAGCTTTTTTGTCGGCGTCCTGCACTCACAGCTCTACCTTTCATTGAAATATAGTCTAAAAAAAAAAAAAAAACGCAGATTAGGTTTCTGGAACATAATATCACACAGGTTGCTTGCAGGTGTGTGGTCCGGCTGATCCGGCACAAAAAAGAAGGGAATCAAACCAGAGGTTGATCAGAAGAAATGAAGGAGTTGTTAAGCTGATGAAAATGTTGAGGCTCATGTCACCTTTGTGTATTATCAGGCCCAGAACGTGTAATTATCTTCCAACCGCTCATTACAGACTCGGACCCGCACCCCATCTGCTGCGGTTTTAATTGAACCAAAGCAAAATACTCATTGTTTCCTACCAAAGAGTTCCTTCGGATCAAACACTTGGGTACAAGCCACTGTTTTGTGGGGATAAAATGAGACCAACATTAGTGAATCAACAACACCCGATATTCTGTGCACGTGGATGACATAACTTGACTAACTTTAGACGCTTTCAGCTCGTAAAGACAGAGCGTAAACACACGCTGGTATTCTCATCAGCTCGCCGTGTTTGCCTTCAGGCCACTGAGTGGTCTGGAAATAATTAAGATAAGATCCTAGAGGGGTGGGGGGGGGGAGCAGGATGCATTCACATCTCCTGACTATATTTAGCCAGCGAGCAAGTTGGATGACTAAGGTATTCGCGGTCACTGTTTGTGTTCCCAACACTTAACCTGACACACTCCTACAAAAAGGTGTACACGCAGTAAAAAAAACCCCACTAAAAAGTCCCACATTACACTCTTTTTAAAACCAAGATTAGGTCTCAGAATTCCCTTAAAATTTAACATAGATAGTTTAAAAGTGTTTTTAGGAAGCCCTGTCTGCAAGAAGTGCTATTGTGCACTGCTAAAAGTCAGTGTTCAAAAACAAGAAAAAAATATACAATAATTAGGGGTATTTTATTTAATTATATGCCAATAGAACAAGAAAATTAGGCTAGTCAAGACTTTAAAAAACAAGTAAAATTAGCCAACCTCAATGAACTCCAAAATACCTTAAAATAAGTATATTCTCACTAACTCCTGAAGGAATCAATAAAGTACTATCTATCTATCTATCTAATAACAAGTGCACTTTTTTTGGTAGAAAATGAAGTGGCGACCTGTCCAGGGTGTAGTACGCCTTCCAGCACCCCCCCCCCCCCCCAATGATGAAAAACAATCATTAATTAACTTAATTCTAGTGTCATTATCTTGACATAATGATATGCGCTCGGCATTACATTTCTTGAAAACAGCAAACTTATACGAAAAACTGGTTCATATTTCTTAATGGAAAGGCAACAAGGCAACCGTTTGTTACTCTCGGGGTCTCCTAGCCGCTCAGGCAAATGGTATGGTCTAAAAATGCATTTGTCCATCGATAACATGACATCATCACGCCAGGTTTCTTGCGACAGTTACATTCCTTATTGGTTTCAGAGTCTAAGGAATGTAACTGTCGCAAGAAACCTGATTGCCCTCTCAACGGAGGGTGCTTACAGACATCAGTCGTTTACCAAGCAAAGGTAACACGCAAGGACATTAACACATCCGACACGGACGTAGGATTAACCGAAGGAGCGTTCAAAAGAAGATGGAATAATCCCAACGCCTCCTTTAGAAACCAGACTTTGCGGAATTCTACAGAACTCAGCAAACACATTTGGAACCTCAAAGACAATAATGTTGAATATTCAATAACATGGCAAATTCTTGCATCCAGCACACCTTACAACAGTGGTAATAAAAGATGCAACCTATGCTTAAAAGAGAAACTGTTTATTATATATCATCCAGATCTATCATCCCTCAACAAGCGCAGTGAGATCATTTCAACATGCCGCCACAGACGGAAACACCTCCTAGGTAACACATGAGCCAATCACCACACCCTACGCCTGCCTGTACCCACCCACTCTGTGCCCTATATAAACCATTGTATGTGAATGCTTCCATTAAAATCTCCTGATGATTGAGGGAACCCCTCATGAAACAGTTCTGTAGAGATGAAGTAGTCTTGTGATTTTTCCCACACCTACATATTGCGCTCTACCACGGTATCGAGCATTATTCTCTGGATAATCCAATCAAGACATATGTATTTATATATGTATATATACATATATGTGTATATATACATATGTATATATACATATATATGTATATATACATATGTATATATACATATATATGTATGTATATATATATATATATATATATATATATATATATATATATATATATATATGTATTTTAGTTTTTGTTGTAATTTTGAAGAATTTACCTGAATGTGGATGAACTATTTCTGTTCAAAATAGTTTGAAATGTCACATGTTAAATGTTTAAATAGTCCGTTTACTGTACTGTGCCAACTGTGCTACAATATGAATACATATTTTCTCTTGTTTCATAGAAAATAAAACAGCAAATTCCATTTGGCTGTCATCTGTTTTAATTATGAGACACAATTGTGTCAAAGTCATGATTTTTTTTGTTCATGCTTGAAATAAGAAATTATTACTTTGAAAAAGGTAGTTGTATACTTGTGAGTGTGTTAAAGGCGTGGACTGTGGTGTGATTTCTTTTCCCGTGGTGCAAATCGACCGGACCAGACACGGCGTGAAGGTAATGACATGTTTTAATCTTAACTCAAAAAGGAACTCACAACAGAAGATCTAAACTTGGCTCTGAAAGCAAAAACTCGCACAATGGCAGAACTATGGACAACAAAAACGAAAACACTTACTGTGACGTGAAAAGCATGAATCTATGGCAAGAAGTGAGCAATCAGGTATCAAGGGCGAGTAGAGGGTCAGTAGAAGGTGATGTCGCCAAGCTGACTGCCTGGCAACTACAGGCTTAAATAGTGCTGTGATTATTGACAGGTGCGTGAGTCCAAACAAATGAGCCAGGTGAAACTAATGGTTGTCATGGAAACTAAAACAAACCAGGGTTTGCAAAAACAGTAACTAATGGAGTCAAAACAGAACATGATCACAAAGACATGACAGAGTGTTGATGACACAGCTTTAATATTCAAGTTTCAAGGATGTTTTACTCAATATCAATCAATCAATCAATGTTTACTTATATAGCCCTAAATCACTAGTGTCTCAAAGGGCTGCACAAACCACCACGACATCCTCGGTAGGCCCACATAAGGGCAAGGAAAACTCACAGCCAGTGGGACGTCGGTGACAATAATGACTATGAGAACCTTAGAGAGGAGGAAAGCAATGGATGTTGAGCGGGTCTAACATGATACTGTGAAAGTTCAATCCACAATGGATCCAACACAGTCGCGAGAGTCCAGTCCAAAGCGGATCCAACACAGCAGCGAGAGTCCCGTTCACAGCGGAGCCAGCAGGAAACCATCCCAAGCGGAGGCGGATCAGCAGCGCAGAGATGTCCCCAGCCGATACACAGGCAAGCAGTACATGGCTGTAATATCTTACTGAGATACTTTAGGACCAAAACCCTTAAAACAAGTAACACACTAACATAAAATCTGCTTAGTGAGAAGAATTATCTTACCAGACAGAAAATAAACATGTATCACCCTTATCTGAGATATTTGATCTTACTTAGATTTCTGTTTTTGCAGTGCTTTTGACACGGAGATTGTAACGCTGTTCAACGTAATAGATGTCCTATGTCACATACAAGAAAGGAACATCAGGGAGTGGGATAGAAAGACACGAAGGTTTACAACATTAGCATAGATATGTGCTATCATTACACCACAGGTGTCAGACTCAGATCTGGCCCACCACTTTATTTTTACGTTGCCTGTGAAAGCCTGAAGATAACGTGCATCATTGAAGTACTGTACTTCATTCTCTTTACTCAACTGTATTTATTATTTCCATTATATTATATATAATATACAGTATAGTACGTTATATGAGGCATAAATAACCAACGGAGAAGGTGCCTGGTATGTTAACCTAACATATTATGGTAAGAGTCATTCAAATAACTATAACATATAGAACATGCTAGACGTTTACCAAACAATTTGTCACTCCTAATCGATAAATCCGATGAAATCCTCTCTCAATGTCGCTTCTGAACAACTCTGCCAACTCTAAAGGTATGCGCCGCTTCCTCTTGTCGTTTTCCCCCTGCATATTTCACTACGTCCAGCTTGTAATCTGCAGTACATGACTTATTTTTCAGTGCCTTTTTTGTTCAGCCCTTCTCAGTTTTTATCAATCAATCAATGTTTACTTATATAGCCCTAAATCACTAGTGTCTCAAAGGGCTGCACAAACCACCACGACGACATCCTCGGTAGGCCCACATAAGGGCAAGGAAAACTCACATCCAGTGGGACATCGGTGACAATAATGACCCAGTGGGACGTCGGTGACAATAATGACTATGAGAACCTTGGAGAGGAGGAAAGCAATGGAAGTCGAGCGGGTCTAACATGATACTGTGAAAGTTCAATCCATAATGGATCCAACACAGTCGCGAGAGTCCAGTCCAAAGCGGATCCAACACAGCAGCGAGAGTCCCGTTCACAGCGGAGCCAGCAGGAAACCATCCCAAGCGGAGGCGGATCAGCAGCGCAGAGATGTCCCCAGCCGATACACAGGCAAGCAGTACATGGCCACCGGATCGGACCGGACCCCCTCCACAAGGGAGAGTGGGACATAGAAGAAAAAGAAAAGAAACGGCAGATCAACTGGTCTAAAAAGGGAGTCTATTTAAAGGCTAGAGTATACAAATGAGTTTTAAGGTGAGACTTAAATGCTTCTACTGAGGTGGCATCTCGAACTGTTACCGGGAGGGCATTCCAGAGTACTGGAGCCCGAACGGAAAACGCTCTATAGCCCGCAGACTTTTTTTGGGCTTTGGGAATCACTAATAAGCCGGAGTCCTTTGAACGCAGATTTCTTGCCGGGACATATGGTACAATACAATCGGCAAGATAGGATGGAGCTAGACCGTGTAGTCGAGGCGAGACGTAACAAACGCATGGATAATGATCTCAGCGTCTTTAGTGGACAGAATGGAGCGAATTTTAGCGATATTACGGAGATGAAAGAAGGCCGTTTTAGTAACTAAGTTACCGCCAACGATGAAATGATCCATTTTAATAGCTACGGCAGTAACATATAGCATATAGCAGTTAGCATTCCATGACCCATAATGCGCTTCTGCCATGACCCTCCCCCGCCGAATTCTTATTGGTTGACGTGTGTGTGTGACGATTGCTGACATTTTCTTCGTCTCTTCCGCGAATGAGATAAATAATATTATTTGATATTTTACGGTAATGTGTTAATAATTTCACACATAAGTTGCTCCGGAGTATATGTCGCACCCCCAAACTATGAAAAAAAACTGCGACTTATAGTCCGAAAAATACGGTAATTTAGACAGAACAATAGCATACATTTTAAAGCAGACCTGGGCAAAATATTTCAATGGTTGGAATCTGCGCTTTTGAATGTTATACCAGTTACTATGGTAATGTAATTGGTTACTATGGTAATCTAATTAGTTACTATGGTCACCTGTTTAGATACTATAGTAATTTACGTCACAGCAACTCAGACGAGGCACCAAGCAGTGTGGGTGGGAAGCGTTTCCATATATATTGTTTGTTTGTTGCATTTTTATCGCGTTTCACTCGATTGTAAAATATTTGGATCGAAAGGGGGTGTGACAGTTATATTTTGTCAATATTCAGTGTTTTATCAATCATAGAAAAAGTTAAAATTCCATTACATTTTTTAAGGCGGTCTGTCATAATGTTTTTAGCATTCAGTCAGACATTATTTTGAGGTTCGGTATTAGTGTTCCTAAAAATAGATAAACCCGCCCCCAGATAATTTTTTTTCTTTAAATGTGGCCCCCCGAGTCAAAATAATTGCCCAGGCCTGTTTTAAAGTATCTGCATGCTTTTGACATTACAGTATTTGCAAAGTTTTCATTATTTTTACAGTAAAGGCATGTGTTTTCTACATATTATAACCATAGAAATGTAGGTTATCTAATGTTTCTCGGTTTGCAGGAAATCCCCTGCCTTTACTACCGTGATAAACTTTTTTTGATTTTACCTGTTCAGTGGTCTTGTGGTTTTAGCGTGTCCGCCCTGAGATCGGTAGGTCGTGAGTTCAAACCAAAGACTATAAAAATTAGACTTAGACAAAATGGGACCCATTACCTCCCTGCTTGGCACTCAGCACCAAGGGTTGGAATTGGGGGTTAAATCACCAAATGATTGTCGAGCGTGGCCACCGCTGCTGCTCACTGCTCCCCTCACCTCCCAGAGGGTGGAACAAGAGGATTGATCAAATGCAGAGGGTAATTTCACCACACCTAGTGTATGTGTGACTATCAGTGGTACTTTAACTTTACTGTTGCTATTTAACAATTGCTTGCCGTAGTTTTTACAGTCATGGTTTGACCAAGCATATATTGTTAAGTTTATATTTTCCACAACTACTCTGTGAAGAGGCGGAGCTGACGGGCCGACGGCGGGGCAGGACTTGCTGTGTCCCTGCTCAAGATGGCGGCAGGGAGGCATAGAATGTGGCGGAACGGAGAGGCGGGGGGCGTGCCGGGAGCAACGTCGTTGCAATCCAAATCAGGTGTGTGGCTAACACAATTGACATTTCTCCTCTGGCTGTATAAAAGAGGAGAAGGAGGAGGGATCATGGGAGGAGGAGTTGGAGAATCCGCAGCAAGTGCAGGAAGAAGCTAGAGCGATCAGAGAACGAACCACAGACGAGAATGACGATGACGGCAGCTGAAAAGCAAACCGGAACGAGCAGCGGAGGAGGAACTGAAAAGCAACCCGACCTAGACTGAAGCTTTATTTGAAAAAATAAAAGTCAAACCTGCTGGACGATCATGTCCTTCCTGAGTGGTCCATGGAACCCGCATGACGACGGCAAGAGACTGTCACATACTAATTTTATTGAATAAAAAATCCGAAAAATTATTGTGACCTTCAGGCTTGTCACTCACCGCTGTCTCGTACACATACTGTATATACGAGGGAGGGCGTGCACGTACGCAAAAGTAGTCCCAGAAAAGTAACTAACGATCTGCAGTCATGTTGTTGTTATGATAGAATATATATTCAATGATCGATAAGGTTAGTAAGCCAAATGTCTATCATTAACTAAGTTAGAGGTTGGAAATGGACCAGCAACTCCATATCGTTGGCAAAGCCCCAGACTTTATTTTAAGATGTGTAGCAAAGCCTGTTTTTTTTCCATTCTTCATCCTCCCACCCCATAGTGATCCGGATTCCCATCCCCTACATGTAGAAGAACTCCGGCTTATTAGTGATTCCTAGAGCCCAAAAAAAGTCTGCGGGCTATGGAGCGTTATATATTCGGGCTCCAGTACTCTGGAATGCCCTCCCAGTAACAATTAGAGATGCTACCTCAGTAGAAGCATTTAAGTCCCATCTTAAAACTAATTTGTATACTCTAGCCTTTAAATAGACCCCTTTTTTAGACCAGTTGATCTGCCGTTTCTTTTCCTTTCATCCAGGTCCGGTGGCCATGGATGAAGTGCTTGCTGTCCAGAGTCGGGACCCAGGGTGGACAGCTCGCCTGTGCTTCGGTTGGGGACATCTCCGCGCTGCTGACCCGTCTTCACTTGGGATGGTCTCCTGCTGGCCCAACTATGGACTGGACTCTCACTATTATGTTAGATCCACTATGGACTGGACTTTCACAATATTATGTTAGACCCACTCGGCGTCCATTGCTTTCGGTCTCCCCTAGGGGGGTTGCCCACATATTAGATTATATTAGATAGTACTTTATTTATTCCGTCAGGAGAGTTCCTTCAGGAAAATTACAATTTTCAGCACAATCCCATTCAAGATCAGACAAACATTAAAGGGAGACAGAACAGGATCGCTGACGGGTCTGCCGGCTTCCAGCGCTCCTTACAAAAAAAGATGAGATACAGGTAAACAAGGGGGGGAGAAAAAATAGAAGATTAAAATAAAATAAAAAAATCAGTCTTAGCCTGGGCCCTGGAGAGGGGGTGCAGACTGAGGCCAAGGGGAAAAAACAACATGTAAGAGGGAAACATCAAACATCAAAGAACACAGAGGACATTAAAGACATTAAAGCAGCAGATACAAGCAGACACTTCTACATTCAGCTATGAATAAAAAGTAAAAGAAACATATACACTGTGGTGGACTCTGCGGTGTTCCACGCCATCGTCCGCTGGGGTGGAGGGAGCATGGCCAGAGACAGGAGCAGACCCAACAAAGCAACCAAGACAGCCGACTCCACTCTCGGCCAATGTCCAGTCCGCATGGATGAGCGAGGATACATCCAAGGAGACTGAGGTGTCCGACACCTGCTCACCTAGCCAAGACACCACCAAGCCTCTCCGTCCCAGTAGCTCAGTGCTAGCTCCGCAGCCCTGTCCCCTCATCCGCATCTCCTCCAGTCCCTCCAAACCGACTCCGGTGTGGCAGACACCCAGCAGCTGGTCTCCATGGCCAAAAGGCTCCCGGGAGGCAGATCCAGAAGTCCACAAAAAAAGCACCACACAGGTCACGAAAGTGACACCCCTTGTCACACAGTCCCAAAGGGTCCCGGACCAAAAGGCAAAAAAATATAATAACACATGAAAACAAGAGGGAAACACAAAAGGATGACACAAGAGCACAGAGCTCCTGCCTACAGCAGCCACTACAGCAGCGCCATCTTGGGAAAAAAAAAAATATGCGGTCCTCTCCAAGGTTTCTCATAGTCATCCAAATCGATGTCCCACTGGGGTGAGTTTTTCCTTGTCCTTATGTGGGGTCTGTACCGCGGATGTCGCTGTGGCTTGTGCAGCCCTTTGAAACACTTGTGATTTAGGGCTATATAAATGAACATTGATTGATACATGTACACAAATATATATATATATAAATGATAAATGGGTTGTACTTGTATAGCGCTTTTCTACCTTGAAGGTACTCAAAGCGCTTTGACACTACTTCCACATTTATCCATTCACACACACATTCACACACTGATGGAGGGAGCTGCCATGCAAGGCGCCAACCAGAACCCATCAGGAGCAAGGGTGAAGTGTCTTGCTCAGGACACAACGGACGTGACGAGGTTGGTACTAGGTGGGATTTGAACCCGGGACCCTCGGGTTGCGCACGCCCACTCTCCCACTGCGCCACGCTGTCCCTATATATATATATAAATATATATATAAATATATATATATATAAATATACATATATATATATATATATATATATATATATATATATATATATATATATATATATATATATATATATATATATATATATATATATACCCGATTGTAGCTGAGATAGGTGCCAGCGCCCCCCGCGACCCCAAAAGGGAATAAGCGGTAGAAAATGGATGGATGGATGGATATATATATATATATATATATATATATATATATAAACCTCTACACTTTACCTGTAGCCCCACACAAACGGGTGTTGTTGATTTCAGCTTGTGATTTCACAGCTTTCTGTTTTTATTGGCCCGGTTGTAACTTGGATTTAACTTACAAGTACATAAAACTTGACCTCATGTGTTCCTCCCTCCCCCGTGGGAGCTTACCTCAGCCCGCTCTGACGACATCATGCATCAGATATGTTTAACACACCTGCAAATGTTTCAATTCCTCTTTCCCGTGCGAAGAGCAGAGTTTTTCCGGATTTTTTTTTTTTTTTTTTTTTTTTCCACTGTGTTGGTTGGCCGATGAGTTGGGGGCGCCAGGTAGGCTAGGAAAGAAAAACAAGCGCCATGTGGCTTTTTTAATGCGGAGCAGGCCTTGAAGGCGGCGACCTCCGCGCTGCCTGGAAGACCTTGAACGCACCTCATGAGAGAGAGCTCACGCATTCCTCACGTCAACTATGTCAAGTATGTGAGTCAGGGTGGCGTTTACCTGGAATACCTCGTTCTTTCTTTAATAACTTCATAGACTTTCTAAATCTGTACATCTGCTAATTCCCTCCTCCAAGGTTTTATCTGTGGGATCTGTTGGTTGTTTGTTAGTAAGCTACTTTCTTTCTATACTTCTTACATAGGTTGGTAGAGATGGCTTTTTTGCAAAATATCCCACATCGCATTGCCGGCAGCAATATTGGTAGGGTTTGGTTACCTAGAGCAATCCCGCTATTCAAAGCACATGTGATATTTCCGTAGTATTCAGTGGAAAATAAAATTGAAACGGCTTTGGTACGACGGAGAAATACTCTGAGTCCCTAGATAAGAAGTCCCTTACTCGTTACAAGGAGAAAACAACCGAAGCCATGGCATCTTCTCCGATGTTTCCTACCCAGACTTGTTGAACTACTCAAACCTAGCCCATTTTACACTTTGAAGGACTTGAAAAAAAACAACAAGATTCTAGAAGGCTACGACCGGTTTGTTTGTGGATTGCTTTGTGACGTCTGTGATTATCTGGAGAAGCCCAGTGCACATGGTGTTGTCAAGGCTAGAGTCATGCGCTCTCAGAAATGATCCGACCCGAGTTTTGACATCCTGGATAACCAATCAATCAATCAATGTTTATTTATATCTGCCGTTTCTTTTCTTTTTCTCCTATGTCCCACTCTCCCTTGTGGAGGGGGTCCGATCCGATCCAGTGGCCATGTACTGCTTGCCTGTGTATCGGCTGGGGACATCTCTGCGCTGCTGATCCACCTCCGCTTGGGATGGTTTCCTGCTGGCTCCGCTATGAACGGGACTCTCGCTGCTGTGTTGGATCCGCTTTGGACTGGACTCTCGCGACTGTGTTGGATCCATTATGGATTGAATTTTCACAGTATCATGTTAGACCCGCTCGACATCCATTGCTTTCCTCCTCTCCAAGGTTCTCATAGTCATCATTGTCACCGACGTCCCACTGGGTCATTATTGTCACCGATGTCCCACTGGGTGTGAGTTTTCCTTGCCCTTATGTGGGCCTACCGAGGATGTCGTGGTGGTTTGTGCAGCCCTTTGAGACACTAGTGATTTAGGGCTATATAAGTAAACATTGATTGATTGATTGATTTATATAGCCCTAAATCACAAGCCACAACGACATCCGGGGTACAAAGCCCACATAAGGGCAAGGAAAAACTCACCCCAGTGGGACGTCGATGACAATGACTATGACAAAACGTGCCATAGTCTCTAGGGGGAGACCGAAAGCAATGGATGTCGAGCGGGTCTAACATGATATTGTGAAAGTCCAGTCCATAGTGGATTCAACATAACAGTGAGAGTCCAGTCCATAGTGGATCCAATAGAGTAGCGAGAGTCCCGTCCATAATGGAGCCAGCAGGAGACCATCCCAAGCGGAGACTGGTCAGCAGCGCAGAGATATCCCCCACCGATGCACAGGCGAGTGGTCCATCCCAGGTCCCGACTCTGGACAGTCAGCACTTCATCCATGGCCATCGGACCGGCAGATCAACTGGTCTAAAAAGGGGGTTTATTTAAAGGCTAGAGTATACAAATGAGTTTTAAGATGGGACTTAAATGCTTCTACTGAGGTAGCATCTCGAACTGTTACCGGGAGGGCATTCCAGAGTACTGGAAACCGAATAGAAAACACCCTATAGCCCGCAGACTTTTGTTGGGCTCTGGGAATCACTAATAAGCCGGAGTTCTTTGAACGCAGATTTCTTGCCGGGACATATGGTACAATACAATCGGCAAGATAGGATGGAGCAAGACCGTGTAGTATTTTATACGTAAGTAGTAAAACCTTAAAGTCACATCTTAATCAATCAATCAATCAATCAATGTTTATTTATATAGCCCCAAATCACAAATGTCTCAAAGGACTGCACAAATCATTACGACTACAACATCCTCGGAAGAACCCACAAAAGGGCAAGGAAAACTCACACCCAGTGGGCAGGGAGAATTCACATCCAGTGGGACGCCAGTGACAATGCTGACTATGAGAAACCTTGGAGAGGACCTCGGATGTGGGCAACCCCCCCCCTCTAGGGGACCGAAAGCAATGGATGTCGAGCGGGTCTAACATGATACTGTGAAAGTTCAATCCATAGTGGCTCCAAGATAGCAGTGAGAGTCCCGTCCACAGGAAACCTTCTCAAGCAGATCAGCAGCGTAGAGATGTCCCCAACCGATCTTAAGTGCACAGGAAGCCAGTGCAGGTAATCCAAGGTTATTTCAACACATTGTGACTGTACGGCGGGATTGGGGAATGTTGTTCTCATGTCACTTCACTTTTGTTTTATGTAGAGGCTAACGTCTGCATGAGTACTATCATTACAACCATACTTGCCAACCCACCCGAATTTTCCGGGAGACTCCCGAATTTCACTGCCTCTCCCGAAAATCTCCCGGGACAACCATTCTAACAAATTTCTTCCGATTTCCATTCGGACCTGAGTGAGGACAGCCTGTTGTCCCGTCCGCTTTTCCTCCATACAAACAGCGTGCCGGCCCAGTCCCGTTAAAACATCTACGGCTTTTGGGGTTCAGTGCGCAACTGCACACACAACAAGAAGGAGACTATTATGCATGTCTCCGTTATCCATAGGTTTATCTATAACCCATAAAGTAGGCAGGCACGGAGCTATTTCTCAGCGTGTGTTTATTCCAGCCGCCACGTTAATAATACACTGACAGCATCCGGATTCCCATCATGCATTGCTTCAAAACTACGGCAAGTAGTAATGTCCAAAATCATAACAGACACGAAGCAGAAGAACGAAGAAGAGCCATGGCGACAACGAGTGAGAAGAAGTACGCTTGCAAGTTCCAAAATGATTGGAAACAAGAATTTCAGTTCATCCAGGACAGCTCGAAGGGGAAGGGGTATGCTCGGGAGAGATGGAAGATTCCTGACTCGAGTGCATTTGATGATGGTACTTTTGTGCGTGCCACACAGCAATGCATCATCAGAGAGGGTGTTCAGCATGGTCAGAAAGATAGTGACAGAGAAACGAACGAGGATGGACGATTCAACCCTAAACTCACTCCTTTCCTGCAAATTAAGTGAAGTGAAGTGAATCATATTTATATAGCGCTTTTTCTCTAGTGACTCAAAGTGCTTTACATCGTGAAAACCCAATATCTAAGTTACATTTCAACCAGTGTGGGTGGCACTGGGAGCAGGTGGGTCAAGTTTCTTGGCCAAGGACACAACGGCAGTCATTAGGATGGCGGAAGCAGCGATCGGACCTGGAACCCTCAAGTTGCTGGCACGTCCACTCTACCAACCGAGCTATACCACCCCAAATTAAATTTCACAGATGCTGCCCATACTTATGCTCCTTCAAAGGCTTTGCTACTGGCTGCAAAGCATTGCACTTTCAAATACTACAACGAGTAGAGGAGTGTTATGTGTGTGTGTGTATTTGTAAATAAATTAACACTAAAATTCAAGTATTTCTTATACATATATATATATATATATATCAATCAATCAATCAATGTTTATTTATATAGCCCCAAATCACAAATGTCTCAAAGGACTGCACAAATCATTACGACTACAACATCCTCGGAAGAACCCACAAAAGGGCAAGGAAAACTCACACCCAGTGGGCAGGGAGAATTCACATCCAGTGGGACGCCAGTGACAATGCTGACTATGAGAAACCTTGGAGAGGACCTCAGATGTGGGCAACCCCCCCCCTCTAGGGGACCGAAAGCAATGGATGTTGAGCGGGTCTAACATGATACTGTGAAAGTTCAATCCATAGTGGCTCCAAGACAGCAGTGAGAGTCCCGTCCACAGGAAACCATCTCAAGCGGATCAGCAGCGTAGAGATGTCCCCAACCGATACAGGCGAGCGGTCCATCCTGGGTCCCGACGAGCGGTCCATCCTGGGTCTCGACTCTGGACAGTCAGTACTTCATCCATGGTCATCGGACCGGACCCCCTCCACAAGGGAGGGGGGGACATAGGAAAAAGAAAATATATATATATATATATAAATACATATATATATATATATGTGTGTCTTAATTGGATTATCCAGATATCCAGAAAATTTGGATATCTGGATAATTGAGGGGTTCCCTCAAACTTCTCTTGATGATTGAGGGAACCCCTCATGAAACAGTTCTGTAGAGTTGAAGTAGTATTGTGATTTTTCACACACACACACACACACACACACACACACACACACACACACACACACACACACACACACACACACACACACACACACACACACACACACACATATATATATATATATATATATGTATATATATATATATATATATATATGTATATATATATATATACATACATATATATATATATTGTTGGATTTGGTTGTCTTTTTATTTCCTAGTCAGATTTTAGAAAAGCTAAAGTGTGAGCCTTTTACATAGACCTTGAATTTGGAATGTGGGAATGAAGCCATAACAATCTGTTATCTCAACTGTCCGAGGTAGGGAGGAGAAGAAGAGGGGAGGTGAGAGTGAGGGAGGGGGGAGAAACTGGCATTTTTAGGTTGGATCAATTTGGGCCGGGCATTGAACTGTTGTATCTAGATTGATCTCCCAAAGCGCTTTGGTTATAAAAATATCAAAATGAGCAACCTCTGTACCTGATTGATTTAAAACCAGCTTATGTGTCATAAAAGAACCTGGGGGCGTTGACCGAAGGAAGAACAGGTCCAAACGCAACAATATATATATATATATATGTATATATATATATATATATATATATATATATATATATATAACAAATAATTGAATTTCTGTGAATTCTAGCTATAAATATACTCCTCCCTCCTTAACCCCGCCCTGCCCACCTAACCCCCCCATCTCCCGAATTCGGAGGTCTCAAGGTTGGCAAGTATGATTACAACTACTATATCAAAATCCTTCGATCAAGCACATCAAGTTAATGCAAAAAGAAGCTGTCATTTTTTTTTTAGATTAATTTCTACTTACTAAATGTCCTTCCAATAGCTGAAATGAGATGGCCTGAACAAACACAAAATTGTCCATAGCAGTTCACATCTGATCGGTTGATTCCAGCACTCTATAATCCCTTTGGCCGTTCATTCTTCTTTTTAGCCGCTCCCTACTGTCCAGATATATGCTTAGTAGTTGTATTTTATTCTTTATCTCTACACATGGTTCTTACTATTTTACAAGTTTTATTGTTTTTATTTTCCAACTTTCCGCAGATGAGCCATCTGCCTCAGGGGTTATCGGCCGTGCTTGTGGGGGCGCTTTTGTCTCAGTGTCCTGGTGGCCATGGTCTGATGACCTCCTGGTGCAGATGGCCCCTGTGATAGTGTTTACTCACATGTCTCCTCTGTACTCAGCCATGCAATCATTTGTCCATATAGTTGCGTATGTGTGTATGTTGGGTATGTTTGTGTTCGGTATCCGTATCCGTGCGTACGTATGTGATAATGGGGGATATCAATCAATCAATCAATCAATGTTTACTTATATAGCCCTAAATCACTAGTGTCTCAAAGGGCTGCACAAACCACTACGACATCCTCGGTAGGCCCACATAAGGGCAAGGAAAACTCACACCCAGTGGGACATCGGTGACAATAATGACCCAGTGGGACGTCGGTGACAATGATGACTATGAGAACATGATACTGTGAAAGATCAATCCATAATGGATCCAACACAGCAGCGAGAGTCCCGTTCACAGCGGAGCCAGCAGGAAACCATCCCAAGAGGAGGCTGATCAGCAGCGCAGAGATGTCCAATGAGTTGTCATGGTAACAAAACAAACCAGGAAGTGAAAAAACGGAACAAGAGTCCAGAAAACAAAACAAAACATGATCAAACATAAAACCAGAATTACAGACGTGACAAAATGTAGTGTATACGCTCTTGAAGATAGGGTCAACGGGGTATTGTTTTAACTTTGTAAAGCACTTTGCGTTCCATTGTATAAATAAAGTTTGATTGATTAGTAATTCGATAAAAGCTAGAAGTATATTTTCCTTTTTCTATTGTGGCAGTCGATAATCGCACATGTGAGTATCACTGGACGAATGTTTACAAACAAAGCCTACCATCATGTCCACCGGCAATGCATTGTGGGAAACATAGAAAACCCAAAGTCCTTTATTTCTCAAATTTGATGTTGAATTTAAGTATTCTTTATTGTTATTCAACATGCACTTAAGGCCCTATTCTCCCATGTACTTGAGTCAAAATAGCGGTGCGGATTATGTGTTGTTCTGTATCTTTTTTATTTAATTCACAAGTGTTGTGTGTTCCATTATTTGCCGGCCAAAAAAACCAGCATCATTAGTAAGGAGGCTACTTTCACTTGTGCCTCACTTATGCGGGGTGGGCATGTCTGGAGGTTGATTGGGAGAATACAAAGAAGAAAAAAGGTGCATAAAATAAAGCACCAGAAAAACACTTAAGCCTAATTGGAGAATGGTGCCTTTTTACATACAAAAATAAATATTGTTCTTCTGCAGCCAGCACAGTAGCGATAAAAAACCTGCATTAAAACAATGTTAAAAAAAATTAATAAATAACATTTTATATAATATGAAAAAAAATCCTCATTCAGTTTGTCATTTCGACATTTCAGGTTTCTATCCAGGTTAGATCCAGATCCACATTCAACTACATTTTATAGAAAATATTAAAATCGTTATATTTCATAAACCTTCTGTCTGTCAAAAAAAATCAAATTCTATTTGAACAAAAAAAAAAAACCTAAGAAAGGTTAGCAGCTGGAATGTCCCCTAATCCAGATTACATGATTATACGTTTGTTACCAATGTAAATAACATGACAAAATGTGTGTGCACGGTCAGAAGTTTTAATGCCTTTTAAGATCTAGTGACAAAACAGTGTATGTATGTATATATATATATATATATATATATATATATATATATATATATATATATATATATGTGTGTGTGTGTGTGTATGCATATATATGTGTGTATATATATATGTATTTATACATAAAATATATAATATGTATGCATATGCACATATATATATATACCTATATACATATATGTATATAGGTATATATAGAATATATATGCATGTGTGTGTATATATGTATATATATATATATGTGTGTATATATAGGTATTGATACATATATATGTATATGTATATGTATACATCTATATATGTATATGTATATATATATATATATATGCATATGTATATATATGCATATATATATATATATATAGGGGCGGCATGGTGTAGTGGGTAGAGCACTCGTGCCAGAAACCTGAGGATTGCAGGTTCGCTTCCCACCTATTGACATCCACATCGCTGCCGTTGTGTCCTTGGGCAGGAAACTTCACCTTGCCCCCCGGTGCCGCTCACACTGGTGAATGAATGAATGATTGGTGGTGGTCGAAGGGGCCGTAGACGCAAATTGGCAGCCACGCTTCCGTCAGTCTACTCCAGGGCAGCTGTGGCTACAGATGTAGCTTACCACCACCAGGTGTGAATGAATGATGGGTTCCCACTTCTCTGTGAGCGCTTTGAGTATCTAACAAGAGAAAAGCGCGATATAAATCTCTCCTCAGTTGCCATGGCGCCGGGGGAGGGCAAGAGGAACTGGGCGCACCTGTAAGCAATCACCACCAGGCTTCTTAAGCTGATTGCGTCCACCTGGTGGTGTTGGATCTTTCTCTCGTTACCTCGCTGTCAAGCCATATGCCTTCCCCTCGATACTGCCAATATTTGCTGTATCCTTTCAGGTGAATATTACAAAATGTGCTCAGCCTCTACCTTGCCTCCCGATTGGCAACATTGTGTTGTACTTTTGTTTTTTTACTAGTTTTTTCATGGCAATATTTATATATTATATGCATGTATAGATGTGTGTGTGTGTATATATATACAGTATATATATATATATATATATATATATATATATATATATATATATATATATATATATATATATATATATATATATATATGTATTTATATGTGTGTGGGTATATACAAACACCGTTTCCATATGAGTTGGGAAATTGTGTTAGATGTAAATATAAAAGGAATACAATGATTTGCAAATCCTTTTCAACCCATATTCAGTTAAATGCACTACAAAGACAAGATATTTGATGTTCAAACTCATAAACTTTATTTTTTGCAAATAATAATAAACTTAGAATTTCATGGCTGCAACACGTGCCAAAGTAGTTGGGAAAGGGCATGTTCACCACTGTGTTACATCACCTTTTCTTTTAACAACACTCAATAAACGTTTGGGAAATGTGGAAACTAATTGTTGAAGCTTTGAAAGTGGAATTCTTTCCCATTCGTGTTTTATGTAGAGCTTCAGTCGTTCAACAGTCCGGGGTCTCCGCTGTTGTATTTTACGCTTCATAATGCTCCACACATTTTCGATGGGAAACAGGTCTGGACTGCAGGCGGGCCAGGAAAGTACCCGCACTCTTTTACTACAAAACCACGCTGTTGTAACAGGTGGCTTGGCATTGTCTTGCTGAAATAAGCAGGGGCGTCCATGATAACGTTGCTTGGATGGCAACATATGTTGCTCCAAAACCTGTATGGACCTTTCAGCATTAATGGTGCCTTCCCAGAAGTGTAACTTACCCATGCCTTGGGTACTAATACACCCCCATACCATCACAGATGCTGGCTTTTGAACTTCGCGCCTATAACCATTCAGATGGTTATTTTCCTCTTTGGTCCAGAGGACACAACGTCCACAGTTTCCAAATATTTTGAAATGTGGACTCGTCAGACCACACAACACCTTTCCACTTTGCATCAGTCCAACTTAGATGAGCTCGGGTTCAGCAAACCAAGCGGCGTCCCTTGGTTTTTTTGATAAATGGGTTTTACTTTGCAGAGCATAGTTTAAACTTGCACTTACAGATGTAGCAACCAACTGTAGTTACTGACAGTGGTTTTATGAATTGTTCCTGTGCCCCTGTGGTGATATCCTTCACACACTGATGTCTGTTTTTGATGCAGTACCGCCTTCGGGATCAACAGTCTGTAATATCATCGCTTACGTGCAGTGATTTCGTCGATGGTAAAATCCCGAAATTCCTTGCAATAGCTCGTTGAGAAATGTTGTTCTAAAACTGTTCGACAAATTGCTTACAAATTGGTGTTTGTGAATGACTTAGCATTTCATGGAAGCTGCTTTTATACCCAATCATGGCACCCACCTGTTCCCAATTAGCCTGCACACCTGTGGGATGTTCCAAATAAGTGTTTGGTGAGAATTTCTCAACTTTATCAGTATTTGTTGCCACCTTTCCCAACTTATTTGTCACGTGTTGCTGGCATCAAATTCTAAAGTTAATGATTATTTGCATTAAACATTTTTTTTTTATCAGTTTGAACATCAAATATGTTGTCTTTGTAGCATATTCAACTGAATATGGGTTGAAAATGATTTGCAAATCATTGTATTCAGTTTATATTTACATCTAACACAATTTCCCAACTCATATGGAAACGGGGTTTGTATATGTGTGTGTATATATATATATATATATATATATATATATATATATATATATGTCTTGATTGGATTATCCAGAGAATAGTGCTCGATACCGTGGTAGAGCGCAATATGTAGGTGTGGGAAAAAATCACAAGACTACTTCATCTCTACAGAACTGTTTCATGAGGGGGCACCTCGCCAAGGAGCAGCGAGAACACCAAGAAGCGCATATGCCAAATCTTCAAAGAAAACGGCCTATGGATCACGATTGAAGCCAACAAGCAAACCGTCAACTTCCTCGACGTCACTTTCAACCTGAGAAATAACAGCTACCAACCATTCACGAAACCCAACACAACACTCCAATACGTGCACCACGACAGCAACCACCCACCCACCACCACGAAAAGAATACCTACCGGAATTAATAAAAGGCTATCCATGCTGTCATCCAGCAAAGCTGAATTCGACCAAGCAACCCCCCCGTACCAGAAAGCACTTGATGAAAGCGGATACAACTTCACCCTCACCTATGAACCCACTCCAGGAAACCCACCAAAAAAGAGCAGAAAACGAAACAACATCATCTGGTACAATCCGCCATTCAGCAAAGACGTCTCAACCAACATCGGCCGCAAGTTCCTCACTCTGATCGACAAACACTTCCCCAAAGGCAACACCCTAAGAAAAATATTCAACAAGAACAACATTAAATTGAGCTACAGCTGTATGAATAACATGCAACAAATCATTTCAAACCACAACAAAGCAATTGCAAAAGGACTGCCTACCCCCAGACTAAACGACTCTGAAACCAATAATGAATGTAACTGTCGCAAGAAACCTGATTGCCCTCTCAACGGAAGGTGCTTACAGACATCAGTCGTTTACCAAGCAAAGGTAATACGCAAGGACATTAACACATCCGACACGTACGTAGGATTAACCGAAGGAGCGTTCAAAACAAGATGGAATAATCACAACGCCTCCTTTAGAAACCAGACTTTGCAGAATTCTACAGAACTCAGCAAACACATTTGGAACCTCAAAGACAATAATGTTGAATATTCAATAACATGGCAAATTCTTGCATCCAGCACACCTTACAACAGTGGTAATAAAAGATGCAACCTATGCTTAAAAGAGAAACTGTTTATTATATATCATCCAGATCTATCATCTCTCAACAAGCGCAGTGAAATCATTTCAACATGCCGCCATAGACGGAAACACCTCCTAGGTAACACATGAGCCAATCACCACGCCCCTACGCCTGCTTGTACCCACCCACTCTGTGCTCTATATAAACCATTGTATGTGAATGCTTCCATTAAAATCTCCTGATGATTGAGGGAACCCCTCATGAAACAGATCTGTAGAGATGAAGTAGTCTTGTGATTTTTTTCCCACACCTACATATATATATATATATATATATACACACATGCGTTCCAGTTCAAATGGAACACACCATAAAAGTCCAGAATTTTTTTGCGCATGCGCGAAAGGCCTTTATTACCCATGTCTGCTGTAATGTCATCCATGTAAGATTTCATGTTCGGGCTTTAACAACACATTGGCAAAGGTTTAGATCTCTCTTTTTTCTGTTTCTGATATAGCATTCCTAAAGGTGTGTTTTGCAGAGTCTGGTCTTCATCATCTGCATGGCGTTCTGGCAGATGTCTCACATAACAAGCTGGAGTCATTGACATTATTATCCCAGTGCGAGTACATTTCCAAACATGTGTCTGATCTCACCTGCTCTCACTCTGCAGAAGACGCCACCGAGACACAAAGTCACAGCGACCGCGGGGGCAAAGTGACATTTTACTACAATGTAGGAAGTCTGAATAGTAGACCAGACGTGCCACTCCCTTCTAACAGGCTTATTTCATTACAAAACATGGATCGAACGCTCTTTCAGCCCCAATTATATCAGATTGTATTTATTTATTTTCCACGTACTCACCGGACACGTCATAGAGTATTTAATCAGATCTAATTGCAAAAAAGTAAATGTTGGCTTTTGATTGAAAGGGTCCATCATGTTCTGAATTCAGCACACGTTTGATTACCGACGCAAAAGGCCAACAAAAGTGCAACACCATGTAAACATGCACACATGTGGAAGTCATCCTCTGACCTGTAGCGTAGCTTTAACGTTTACACACACACACACACACACACACACACACACACACACACACACACACCAGCTGGAGACTATTATTGTTGGCGCCGCCCACAGGAAGTCGGCCATCATTTCAGAATGACAGGTACGTGGAAGGATCTCAGCTCTAGTGGGATTCTTAGGAGGATCAGGAATTAGCTCAGGCGCAGGCCTTAAAGTGGTGTGGAAAAACGCGTCCATGGGCTCGTATCTTGACGGAATTTTTGGCACCTGATAAAGAGCCGCCCTTGTGAAGAAGTTGGGTTTTTCCCCATCGTCACACTTTAAAAAAAAAATGTTACCTGTTTGACAGAGCTGTGTCCCGTTCCAAAGGATGCACCCTTTAAAGGACCCAGCTTTACAAACTAGGCCAAGGTGATGCATTCAAAGACACCTCAAAAATGCATCAATAATTGGCTTTCTGTGACGCTTAGGTGGCATTGTGGTGATGCGGGTGCGTTCTCTCGTTGATGCAGTCGGGATAAGACACAGCGTGAAGGTAAGAAATGATGATTAACTAAAGACGCTGAGATCATTATCCATGCGTTTGTTACGTCTCGCCTCGACTACTGTAACGTATTATTTTCGGGTCTCCCCATGTCTAGCATTAAAAGATTACAGTTGGTACAAAATGCGGCTGCTAGACTTTTGACAAGAACTAGAAAGTTTGATCACATTACGCCTGTACTGGCTCACCTGCACTGGCTTCCTGTGCACTTAAGATGTGACTTTAAGGTTTTATTACTTACGTATAAAATACTACACGGTCTAGCTCCATCCTATCTTGACGATTGTATTGTACCATATGTCCCGGCAAGAAATCTGCCTTCAAAGGACTCCGGCTTATTAGTGATCCCCAAAGCCCAAAAAAAGTCTGCGGGCTGTAGAGCTTTTTCATTTCGGGCTCCAGTACTCTGGAATGCCCTCCCGGTAACAGTTCGAGATGCCACCTCAGTAGAAGCATTTAAGTCTCACCTTAAAACTCATTTGTATACTCTAGCCTTTAAATAGACTCCCTTTTTAGACCAGTTGATCTGCCGTTTCTCTTCTTTTTCTTCTATGTCCCACTCTCCTTTGTGGAGGGAGTCCGGTCCGATCCGGTGGCCATGTACTGCTCGCCTGTGTATCGGCTGGGGACATCTCTGCGCTGCTGATCAGCCTCCGCTTGGGATGGTTTCCTGCTGGCTCCGCTGTGAACGGGACTCTCGCTGCTGTGTTGGATCCGCTTTGGACTGGACTCTCGCGACTGTGTTGGATCCATTATGGATTGATCTTTCACAGTATCATGTTCTCATATGTTCTCATAGTCATCAGTATCATCAGTATCACAGTATCATGTTCTCATAGTCATCATTGTCACCGACGTCCCACTGGGTGTGAGTTTTCCTTGCCCTTATGTGGGCCTACCGAGGATGTCGTAGTGGTTTGTGCAGCCCTTTGAGACACTAGTGATTTAGGGCTATATAAGTAAACATTGATTGATTGATTGATTGATGATTTATTCATACTAAAGAACAAACTAAGGACAAAAACACTTGCACAAGGCAGTACAGACAAAACAAACAGAACTAGCATTGGGAGCTAGAAAGAATGAAAAGCGCTAGCATGTGAGCTAGGGACAAGCAACGGAACAGCGTGGAAGCTAACAAGCACAAAAAGTATTTCACCGCAGCAACGTCACCTGTTGCATCGAATACGAACTAGACTGCGAGACAGAATGAACAAAGAAGGCGAGCTTAAAGGCGGGTGTGCGTAAAAAACAAGATGCAGGTGACACTAATATGTAACTATGGCAATAGAAACGAACAGGAAGAGCCACCAGGAACTCCATCCATTTCCTACCGCTTATTCCCTTTTTGGGGTCGCGGGGGGCGCTGGCGCCTATCTCAGCTACAATCGGGCGGAAGGCGGGGTACACCCTGGACAATTCGCCATCTCATCGCAGGGCCAACACAGATAGACAGACAACACTCACACTCACATTCACACACTAGGGCCAATTTAGTGTTGCCAATCAACCTATCCCCAGGTGCATGTCTTTGGAAGTGGGAGGAAGCCGGAGTACCCGGAGGGAACCCACGCATTCACGGGGAGAACATGCAAATTCCACACAGAAAGATCCCGAGCCTGGGATTGAACCCAGGACTGCAGGACCTTCGTATAGTGAGGCAGACGCACTAACCCCTCTGCCACCGTGAAGCCTGTGCCACCAGGAACTAAGGAAGACAAATACTAAACAGGATGTGATACAAAGACGGAACCAAAACGGAATATGACATGATCCAAGTAGCTGATCATGTTTTGTTTAGTTATGTTCTGTTTTGTTTAAGACTCCTTTAGTTCCTGTTTGTGCACCTCCCTGAGTTTGTTCTTGTTGCCATGGTTTCAAATTATGTTCACCTGACTCTGATGCACCTGGGGATAGGTTGATTGGCAACACTAAATTGGCCCTAGTGTGTGAATGTGAGTGTGAATGTTGTCTGTCTAACTGTGTTGGCCCTGCGATGAGGTGGCGACTTGTCCAGGGTGTACCCCGCCTTCCGCCCGATTGTAGCTGAGATAGGCGCCAGCACCCCCCGCGACCCCAAAAGGGAATAAGCGGTAGAAAATGGATGGATGGATGGATGACTCTGATTAGTGTTCGGCCGCTCACCTGCTACCCGAGCATCAATCAGAGGCATTATTTAAGCCTGCCATTGCTGGTCAGTCGGACTGGTGTCATTGTGTTCTTTTCATGCTCTGTCCATGCTAGTTTTTTCATGCCAAAGTCCATGCTGCTCTTGTCAAACCACAGTAAGTGTTGTTTGTTTTATGTTCATAGTCTGTTTATGTGTTAGTTTTGTTCCTTAGCCAAGTTGAGCCTCCGCTGTGGGCGCTTTTTGTTTGTTCCTTTTATAGTTCAAATTACATCACGTTTTTACCTACACGCCATGTCCCGAGTGGTCCGTCTGCTTTCCTGGGAGAACGACCCCGCAGCAAGCTGCTACCCCCTCAACCTGACAGTTATGCAGCTACCGTATATGTTAGCATTAGTAACGTTGCATATTTCAACATAACAGTTTCTTGGGTCATCCATCTATCCATCTTCAACCGCTTATCCGGAATCGGGTCGCGGGGACAACAGCTCCAGCAGACACCCCCAGAGTTCCCTCTCCAGAGCAACAATAGCAACTTCCTCCTGAGGGATCCCGAAGCGTTCCCAGGCCAGAGAGCAGATGTAATCCCCCCGTCTGGTCCTTGGCCTGCCGCGGGGTCTCCTCCCAGTGTGACGTACAACGAGGACCTCCCTAGGAGATGCTCGTGAGGGATCCGCACGAGATGCCCGAAACACCTAAGCTGGCTCCTTTCCAAGCGAAGGAGCAGCGGCTCTACTCCGAGTCTCTCTCGGGTGACTGAACTTCTCACCCTATCTCAAGGGAAATGCCAGCAAAAGCTTCTGAGAAAACTCATTTTGGCCGCTTTCGGTCACAAACCACATTTCATGACCACAGGTGAGAGTAGGAATGTAGATAGCTCGGTAGACCAAGAGCTTTGCCTTCTGGCTCAGCTCACGTTTTGTCACAACAGTGCGGCAAAGAGACTGCAATACTGCCCCAGCTGATCCGGTTCTCCGGCTGATTTCCTTTTCCATTTATCCCTCACTTGTGAACAAGACACCGAGATACTTAAACTCCTCAACTTGGGACAGAGTCTCGTTCTCTAGCTGGACTTTACAAACCATCGGTTTCTTGCTGAGAACCATGGCCCCAGATTTGGAGATGCTGATCCTTATTCCAGCCGCTGAACACTCGGCTGCGAACCGATCCAGTGAGAGCTGAAGGTCACGAATCAAAGGTGCCATCAGGACCACATTATCTGCAAAAAGCAGTGACGAAACCTTTAGCCCCCCGAGACGTATACCATCTCCGCCATGGTCACGACTCTGCCTAGAAATTCTGTCCATGAAAGTCACAAACAGGATAGGCGACGGAGCGTAGCCCTGGCGGAGACCAACCCCCACTGGAAACGGTTGTACAGAGGTTGGATGGCCCTCAGCAGGGTTCCCCTAACCCCGTACTCCCTCAACACCTCACACAAGATCTCCCAGGGGACACGGTCATACGCCTTCTCCAAATCCACAAAGCACATGTAGACTGGATAGGCATATTCCCAGGCCTTCTCCAGGATTCCCGCAAGAGTAAAGAGCTGGTCAGGTGTTCCACGACCAGGACAGAATCCACATTGCTCCTCTTGAATCTGAGGTTCGACTATCGGCCGGACCCTCCTTTCCAGTACCTTGGCCTAAACTTTCCCAGGAAGGCTGAGTGGTGTGATACCCCTGTAATTAGCACACACCCTCTGGTTTCTTGGGTCATCCGAAGCATAATTTTTTTGGAATTATAAATATATAATCTGATACGATAACGGTGTATGCCTGAAGTATTGGCCGATTCAGATATGAACCGTTAGGATATCAGCACTAGTCATACATACGAGGGTTTTCCCGATACTAATAATTCGGTACCGGTACCAAAATGTATATCGATACTTCGATACTATACAATATATTTCCCATTGCGCTCAATTAAAACATTTAAATGGTAAAAGGGTTATACTTGTATAGCGGTTTTTCTACCTTCAAGGTACTCAAAGCGCTTTGACACTATTTCCACAATCACCCATTCACACACACATTCACACACTGATGGCGGGGCCCTAACCAGGACCCATCAGGAGCAAGGATGAAGTGTCTTGCTCAAGGACACAACGGACATGGCTAGGTTGGTAGAAGGTGGGGCTCGAACCAGGAACCCCAGGTTGCTGGCACAGCCACTCTCCCAACGGCGCCACGTTGTTCCATTTTACAAGGTTAAAATATAAATTAAAGGCCATTAAACACATTGGGCTTTTGTTGACGCACTCAAAGAACAATTTATACATTTACACATTACAGTCTGCCATAATCAAGTACTAGATATTTAAAAACTTTATTGACTTTATATTAAACGCTGCACAATTTATGGTTGCCACTCCTGCTCTGTACTTTAATGAAAATTATTAGTAAGTACTAAAAACAAAACTATGGATAAATGTACACAAATGATATAAAAGCAATTTGTTACACAATTCAGTCATTTCACTTGCATTTGTTGACGCTAGATGGACGGTCCTAACTCCGCTAATATTTGGCGTCAAGCCAAGCAGATGTGTGCACGTCGACGTATCTACACGAACACAACAGGGGAGCTGGTTAACTCATTAAAGTAGCGTAAGTGTGTTTGCGAGAATTGCAATATTTTGGCTGGCTGACGTCGGTGAGTGAAAAGAGAGAGAGGTAGCGCATGCACTGCGCAGTAGAGTGACGAACGTGTCCGGTTGTGTCCTACAAGATTGTCACGAATCAGCGGCCTCGTCATTCTGACCTTAAAGCATAGCTTAGTAGACCCATTGCTGGGTAAAGTGAAGGGTGTTTTCCTCGACGAAAACATTCGCCCTGGAAGAAACGTCTGCCCTTAGCTCCTTGACTACGGTCTGCACCGGAGCCGAACAGCAGGAAAGGTATAACAACTACATTATTATCTCTCACTCTTGATAACTCCTTGTGCAGATCTGAATGCTTATTATTTAAATGTTTTACCCAGGTTGGAAGCAAAGGTGCTAATACATTTGGCGAGGCATGTTTTAAAGCAGCACTTGTTTAAAGCGTCACCTTTTATCTTTACTTTTGAAGCCCAAATACCTCCGATATTGCACTTCACCACCCTCTTTATTAACCAGTAGAATTTCCGTTTTTTGCCATTCTTCCTCTCCAAGATGTTATTGCTTGTATGCACTTTGTGTGTTCGTTTTTGACACACTCAACATCATGCAGCAGATGAACGAATGGTACCGGTATAGTACAGGTTTCCTGTATATATATATATATATATATATATATATATATATATACATTTTAAGTCTCACCTTAAAACTCATTTGTATACTCTAGCCTTTAAATAGACTCCCTTTTTAGACCAGTTGATCTGCCGTTTCTTTTCTTTTTCTTCTATGTCCCACTCTCCCTTGTGGAGGGGGTCCGGTCCGATCCGGTGGCCATGTACTGCTTGCCTGTGTATCGGCTGGGGACATCTCTGCGATGCTGATCCGCCTCCGCTTGGGAAGGTTTCCTGCTGGCTCCGCTGTGAACGGGACTCTCGCTGCTGTGTTGGATCCGCTTTGGACTGGACTCTCGCGACTGTGTTGGATCCATTGTGGATTGAACTTTCACAATATCATGTTAGACCCGCTCGACATCCATTGCTTTCCTCCTCTCTAAGGTTCTCTAAGGTTCTCATAGTCATCATTGTCACCGACGTCCCACTGGGTCATTATTGTCACCGATGTCCCACTGGGTGTGAGTTTTCCTTGCCCTTATGTGGGCCTACCGAGGATGTCGTGGTGGTTTGTGCAGCCCTTTGAGACACTAGTGATTTAGGGCTATATAAGTAAACATTGATTGATTGATTGATATATTTATACAAAAATATTTTTTGCAAACCAGTAATTATAGTCTGCAAATGATGTGTTGTTGTTGAGTGTCGGTGCTGTCTAGAGCTCGGCAGAGTAGCCGTGTAATACTCTTCCATATCAGTAGGTGGCAGCCGGTAGCTAATTGCTTTGTGGATGTCGGAAACAGCGGAAGGCAGTGTGCAGGTAAAAAGGTGTCTAATGCTTAAACCAAAAATAAACAAAAGGTGACTGCCCCTAAGAAAAGGCATTGAAGCTTAGGGAAGGCTAGGCAGAACAAAATTAAAACTGAACCGGCTGCAAAGTAAACAAAAGTGGAATGCTGGACGACAGCAAAGACTTACTGTGGAGCAAAGACGGCGTCCACAAAGTACATCCGAAAATGACATGACAATCAACAATGTCCTCACAAAGAAAGATAAAAAGAACTGAAATATCGTTGATTGCTAAAACAAAGTAGATGCGGGAAATATCGCGCAAAGGAAGACAAGGGAAAAAGCCACCAAAGTAGGAGCGCAAGACAAGAACTAAAACACTACACACAGGAAAACAGCAAAAAAACTCAAAATGAGTCACGGTGTGATGTGACAGGTAGTGACAGTACACCTACTTTGAGACAAGAGCTATAGTGATGCATGGTTGGTTATGGTTTAAAGTCATATCCAACAATTGCGACGACGACTTTTTACTGTCAACCGAGTTTCGTTTTTTTTATGATTTCTGCTGGTGGAAAAATGTGCCTTGGCACAAAAAAGGTTGAAAAACAATGTATTAGATTAAGCTGTTTTGCAGCTGACGCCTGTTTTTGTCACACACATTATCGCCACATAGAGGTCGGGAGTGGAACAGAATAACTCCAATGTGTCAGACTGGTATGAAACTGGGCTTTTTTTTACCCCCGCAGGGTCCATGCATGAGGCGGCTCCTCTCACCGCTGCAAAGTGTCTCGTTAGATTTGGGAGGCGGCGCAGGTAATAGTGAGCGACGGTGCGGTGTGGGCTAAGTGCAATTAGTGTCACAACGGTGATGAGAGGAGGAAGGTGATGATATTTAACGTGTGCCTCAGGAGCACGGTGAATAGTTCATGAAAGAAAAAGCGTCCCAGTGAGAGTGTTTTCATAATTCATGTGACTGTCGTGACAGACACCTGCATGTCTATCTTCCCTCACAAAGGTTTTCTTTATTATCACAATACATTATTCCAACTAGGGCTGGGCGATATGGCCTTTTATTAATATCTCCATATTTTTAGGCCATGTCACGATACACCATATAGGGCCAAGGGTTCGGTCCTTGGCCCTGCACTCTTCAGCATCTACATGCTGCCGCCAGGTGACATCATACGCAAATACGGTGTTAGCTTTCACTGTTATGCTGATGACACCCAACTCTACATGCCCCTAAAGCTGACCAACACGCCGGATTGTAGTCAGCTGGAGGCGTGTCTTAATGAAATTAAACAATGGATGTCCGCTAACTTTTTGCAACTCAACGCCAAAAAAACGGAAATGCTGATTATCGGTCCTGCTAGACACCGACCTCTATTTAATAATACAACTTTAACATTTGACAACCAAACAATTAAACAAGGCGACTCGGTAGAGAATCTGGGTTTTATCATCGACCCAACTCTCTCCTTTGTGTCACACATTAAAAGCGTTACTTAAACGGCCTTCTTTCATCTCCGTAATATCGCTAAAATTCGCTCCATTTTGTCCACTAAAGACGCTGAGATCATTATCAATGCGTTTGTTACGCCTCGTCTCGATTACTGTAACGTATTATTTTCGGGTCTCCCCGTGTTTAGCATTAAAAGATTACAGTTGGTACAAAATGCGGCTGCTAGACTTTTGACAAGAACAAGAAAGTTTGATCATGTTACGCCTGTACTGGCTCACCTGCACTGGCTTCCTGTGCACTTAAGATGTGACTTTAAGGTTTTACTACTTACGTATAAAATACTACACGGTCTAGCTCCATCCTATCTTGCCGATTGTATTGTACCATATGTCCTGGCAAGAAATCTGCGTTCAAAGGACTCTGGCTTATTAGTGATTATTAAAGCCCAAAAAAAGTCTGCGGGCTGTAGAGCTTTTTCATTTCGGGCTCCAGTACTCTGGAATGCCCTCTCGGTAACAGTTCGAGATGCCACCTCAGTAGAAGTATTTAAGTCTCATCTTAAAACTCATTTGTATACTCTAGCCTTTAAATAGACTCCCTTTTTAGACCAGTTGATCTGCCGTTTCTTTTCTTTTTCTCCTATGTCCCCCTCTCCTTTGTGGAGGGGATCCGGTCCGATGGCCATGGATGATGTACTGGCTGTCCAGAGTCGAGACCCAGGATGGACCGCTCGCCTGTGTATCGGTTGGGGACATCTCTACTCTGCTGAACCGCCTCCGCTTGGGATGGTTTCCTGTGGACGGGACTCTCGCTGCTGTCTTGGATCCGCTTTGACCTGAACCCTTGCGGAGGTGTTGGAGCCACTATGGATTGAACTTTCACAGTATCATGTTAGACCCGCTCAACATCCATTGCTTTCGGTCCACTAGAGGGGGGTGATGGGGGGGCCCAGCCCAGCCCAGCCCAGCCCAGCCCTCATCTGAGGTCCTCTCCAAGGTTTCTCATAGTCAGCATTGTCACTGGCGTCCCACTGGATGTGAATTCTCCCTGCCCACTGGGTGTGAGTTTTCCTTGCCCTTTTGTGGGTTCTTCCGAGGATGTTGTAGTCGTAATGGTTTGTACAGTCCTTTGAGAAATTTGTGATATAAGGCTATATAAATAGACATTGATTGATTGATTGTTTGTTTTGTTTCCATGACTACCCATTAGTTTTCACCTGTCCTCATGTCACGCACCTGTCTCACGTTTTGCACTCGCACACCTGTTTTCACTGATCATGTCACTGCTATTTAAGCCGGTGTATTTCTGTTGTTCGTCCTGGCAACATCGCCTTCTACGCACCTTGTAATGAACCATGCCAATGATCCATGTCCTGTTCTCGCTCTGTTCCAAGTAAGCTTTTCAGTACTTATGCCATCGTGCAAGTTTTTGTTTTGTGTTCATAGTTTTGCCTTAGTGCAAGTTTTGTTTTCACTGCCAAGTTTTTGTACCTCCTTGTGAGCGCCTTTTGTTTGTTCCTGATTTTTTTAGTTATAGTGTTAAAATAAAAGATGTCTCTACCTCCACACCATCTCCGGTCCAAGTTCACTTGCATCTCGGGAAAACAACCACCTCATAGTCCACGCTTTGAAATTATTGAGTAAAACATGCTTGAAACTAGAATATCAACTGTTGCAAATCTGTGTCATCAACACTCACAAGTATAAAACTACTTTTTTAAAGTAATAATTTCTTACTTCAAGCATGAATAAAAAATCATGACTGACACAATTGTGTCTCATATTAAAACAGATGACAGCCAAATGGACTTTGCTGTTTTATTTTTGATGAAACAATGGAAAATACGTTCTCATATAGTAGTAAAGTTATTAGCAAGAATATACTTATTTTAAGGTATTTTGGGGTTCATCGAGATTAGCTAATTTCACTTGTTTTGGAAAGTCTTGACAAGCCAAATTTTCTTGTTGTATTGGCAGATAATTTTGCTTAGTTCAAATAAAATACCCCTCATTTTGTATTTTTTATTCTTGTTTCTGAACACTGACTTTTTGCAGTGTGCTGGTTGCTTGTGTCATGAGGGCGGCTCTCCTGCTTTTTTCCCCCTCTTGTGTCTCTAAATCCCCTACCCGGTCATCAGTTGCAGGTGTGCTGCCAGCCATCCGAGCCCACCTGCTTCTAATCAACCACCTGACTTAAACCCTGGATCACCGCCCAGCCAGTGCCGGTTCGTCCGTTGCCCGCGGTAGAATCCAGCCTGAGCTCACTGACTCTGACCTTTGCCCTGAACCCTTTTTAATTCCAGTTTTTTTGTATTTCCTCAGGTGGAGGACGGACTTTTTGACCCGGTTTTCCTGGAGCTGATCTTTCGTTACCACTGATTTATTTCCTCCAGTGATTTTTGGTTATTAAATAGAGAATTTTTACTGATCTGCATTATTTATATATATATATGTATATATATATATATATATATATATATATTTGGGGTGTGGGGAAAAATCGCGATACTCACGTTGTACGATTCAGAATCGATTCTCATTTATGAAAACTCGAGAACTTTTTTTTTCTTTTAATCAATCCAACAAAACAATACACAGCAATACCATAACAATGCAATCCAATTCCAAAACCAAGCCTGACCCAGCAACACTCAGAACTGCAATAAACAGAGCAATTGAGAGGAGACACAAACACGACACAGAACAAACCAAAAGTAGTGAAACAAACATGAATATTATCAACAACAGTATCAATATTAGTTATAATTTCAGCATAGCAGTGATTAAAAATCCCTCACTGACATTATCATTAGACATTTATAAAAATAAAAATAAAAGAACAATAGTGTCACAGTGGCTTACACTTGCATCGCATCTCATAAGCTTGACAACACACTGTGTCCAATTTTTTCCCAAAGATAAAATAAGTCGTATTTTTGGTTCGTTTAATTGTTAAAACAAATTTACATTTTTGCAAATCAGTCGATAAAACATTGTCCTTTACAATTATAAAAGCTTTTTTTTTTTTTAACTCTACTACTCTGCTAGCATGTCAGCAGACTGGGGTAGATCCTGCTGAAATCCTATGTATTGAATGAATACAGAATCCTTTTGAATTGGAAAAGTATCGTTTTTGAATGGAGAATCGCGTTGAATCGCGACCCCAAGAATCGATATTGAATCGAATCGTGGGACACCCAGAGATTTGCAGCCCTAATATATACATATATATATATACATATATATATCCACACACCTGCGATGAGGTGGAGACTTGTCCAGGGTGTACCCCAATTTCCGCCCGATTGTAGCTGAGATGGGCACCAGCGCACCCCTGTGACCCCAAAGGGAGTAAGCGGTAGGAAATGGATGGATATATATGGGACGGCGTGGCGCAGTGGGGAGAGTGGCCGTGCGCAACCCGAGGGTCACTGGTTCAAATCCCACCTAGAACCAACCTCGTCACGTCCGTTGTGTCCTGAGCAAGACACTTCACCCTTGCTCCTGATGGGTGCTGGTTGGCGCCTTGCATGGCAGCTCCCTCCATCAGTGTGTGAATGTGTGTGTGAATGGGTAAATGTGGAAGTAGTGTCAAAGCGCTTTAAGTACCTTGAAGGTAGAAAAGCGCTATACAAGTACAACCCATTTATCATTTATATATATATATATATATATATATAAGAAATACTTGAAAATATATACCCCCCCACCCCCCGCTACTCCTAACCCCCCACCCCCATCTCCCGAATTCTGAGGTCTCAAGGTTGGCAAGTATGGGGAAGACACCAATTACAAAAGTCTGAAAAGTATTTCTCAATCTTCAGTCTCTTCAGTCTGCTGGAAAAGACTAATGCTTCAGCATGTAAGTTAAAGTTGTCACGATCCGTTGCCCGGATCATGTTTTGTTTAGTTTTGTTCTGGATTATGTTTTGTTTAGTTTGGTTCTGTTGTTTGACTACCTGTTTTCCGCACCCCTGGGTTTGTGTTTTGGTTTCCATGGGTGCTGATTAGTTTCACCTGCCTCTGATTAGTGTCCGGGACGCTCACCTGCTGCCGGGCACTAATCAGAGAGATACTTATCCCCGTTTCTCGCCACAATCAGTCTGGCTTCCTCTTCTGCTTTCATGCAACAGTTTATGTCGGTTCCCGTTTGGATTCCTGAGTTAAACTTTGTCATATGTTGGGCGTTTCTTGTTTGCTATTCTGTTAGCTTCCTGTGCTACCGGCACGCTGATGTTCTTTTATTTGTATCCTGCATGATTTATGGACATTAAATCTTTTTCTTACATGCACGCTTGGTCCGAAGTGTTCTGTCTGCATCCTGGGAGAACAAACACACAGTAACATGCAACCTCGACGTGACAGAAGTTCTACTGTACATGAATATTCAAATGAAATTATCAATATTTTACCCATGTCTTTATTCAATTGTCTTTTCTTTCAATTCTATTATTTAGTTTCCTTTCATCCTTCCTTCCTTTTTCCTTTTTCATTTCCTATTCCTAGCCTGCAATTTTCTTTTATTTGGGACTGATAGCAAGCACTGCAGGTGTGATGCAGAGCACCACAAGGGCCTAATGAAATTGCTGTGTTTTTGTCATTATTATTATTATTATCATTTTTATTGTTATTATTATCCAGGTGTCAACGCTTTTTTGTGCCACCTAACATACACAAAAAGTCCCTAAATTTTGCATATGCATTATGATTGGCGAAAAATTTTACATTTTGGGGTTCCCAAAAATCCATCCATTTTCTATCGCTTGGGGTCGCGGGGCTGCTGGAACCTATCCAAGTTGCACTCGGGCGGAAGGCGGCGTACACCCTGGACAAGTCGCTACCTCATCGCAGGGCCAACATATATAGACAACATTCACACACTAGGAGCAGTTTAGTGTTGCTAATTGACTAGGGATGTCCGATAATGGCTTTTTTGCCGATATCCAATATTCCGATATTGTCCAACTTTTAATTACCGATACCGATATCTACCGATACCGATATCAACCGATACGATATATACAGTCGTAGAATTAACAGATTTTTATGCCTAATTTCGTTGTGATGCCCCGCTGGATGCATTAAACAATGTAACAAGGTTTTCCAAAATAAATCAACTTAAGTTATGGAAAAAAAATGCCAACATGGCACTGCCATATTTATTATTGAAGTCACAGAGTGCATTATTTTTTTAAACATGCCTCAAAACAGCAGCTTGGAATTTGGGATATGCTCTCCCTGAGAGAGCATGAGGAGGTTGAGGTGGGCAGGGCTGGGGGTGGAGGGGATTGATGTGGGCTGTATACTGTAGCGTCCCGGAAGAGTTAGTGCTGCAATGGCTTTTGGGTATTTGTTCTCTTGTGTTTATGTTGTGTTACGGTGCGGATGTTCTCCTGAAATGCGTTTGTCATTCTTGTTTGGTGTGGGTTCATATTTCTAACAGTGTTAAAGTTGTTTATACGGCCACCCTCAGTGTGACCTGTATGGCGGTTGACCAAGTATGCCTTGCAAATGTAGTGCCTTTAAGGTTTATTGGCGCTCTGTACGTCATCCTATACCCATGTACACAGCGGAAATTTAAAAAGTCATATATTTTATTTTTTTGAAACCGATACAGATATTTTCCGATATTACATTTTAAAGCATTTATTGGCCGATAATATCAGACATCGCTAAAAATTTTAAAATTGGCTCTCCAGCGCCACCTTTCAAAATGAGTAAAAATGTGTTCTTCTCACCAGTTTCACATAAAACAAAAATCAATGGAGACGTCTATTTTTCCCTTTATTTCCTTCCCTTCTGTCTATTATTTGTCTAATATTGTTTCCCTATTTGCTTCATTTTTATTCCTCCCCACCCATCCTTTACTCATCTTCCTCTCCATCCTTGTTCTTGTATGTCCTTCCCTAGCTCCCATCATTAGCAAGAACATGGCAAGTATCCAGCTGGGGGTTCATCTTGAATGATGTCACCCAGGTGAGTCACAATGATTTACCATCCAACTAGTGACTCAGGACGCGTCTGCCTATATCCCATCATGCACTGGGGGCAAGGGTATCACAGAATGAATGATAATAAAGCGCTTCATCACCTATAACACAAAGCGAACACGTTTTGTTTTTAAATACAATATACACTAATCTTTTTAACCGTTTTTGAAAATAAAATTAAACCTATAAGAACAACACCGATGTATGCTTAGAGTAATTACAAGACATTTGTGATGTTTTTTTTTTATATTATTCTACTAATTGATGTGAAATATGTTGCATTTATGTTACAGTATGCTATGTGTTTGTGACAGACTCCTGCCGTCGTTGTGCGGGTTCCATGGACCATCAAGGAAAGACATTGCTGAGCAGGTTTGACTCTTGTTTAATCTTTTGTCTGCGGTTGGGAAGCTTTTCAGCTCCTTCTCTCCTGCTCGTTCCTCGCTCGCCTTCAGTCGGCCGCGTCTTCGTCGTCTGCGGCTCGCTCTTTGTCGCTCTCGATCGTCGGGTACTGCTGCTGGTTCTCCTACTCCTTCTGCCATGATCTCTCCTCCTTCTCCCCTCTTATACAGCCAGAGGAGATAAGATGATTGTGTGCCGGTGTGCGAGCCACGCACCAGATCTCGCTCGTAGCGTCGCTCTCCGCTCAACCGCATTCTCCGCTTCCTTGCCGCCATCTTCCCTGCCCCGCTGCTCGTTCGTCGGCTCCGCCTCTTTGCAGTCTATTCTTAACACGTTTTGGTACGGATGAAATTTTGAATTGAACAAAGACTATTGTCAAGCGATGACAACGGTGCGTTGTGGAAGACGCAGAAGGTTGTAGTTATTTTTAGGATGCGGACGAACGAGGTAGTAGCGTGCAGTGAAATGGCTTTTTATTAATTAAACTGCCAAAACAAAAGGCGTGAGCAGGAAGAAAGTGCTCTGAACAGACAGATTATGAAGAAAACTAAACAAAACTGCTGAAAATTATTAATACTCACAAGAAATGTGGAGCAGACGGCGTCCACAAAGTATGTACGCACTGGAGCTTGGCATCAAAAAAGGATAGTCGAACAGATAATAATGTCCCGATCCGACTTGCCAACTTTCACGATTTTCCCGGGAGGCTCCCGAATTTCAGTGCCCCTCCCCCGAGGCAACCATTCTCCCAACAATATTGGGGCCGTGCCTCAAAGGTACTGCCTTTAGCGTCCTCTCTCACCTGAAAAGGAGACTATTATATATGTCTCCGTTATCCATAGTTTTATCAATAACCCAAAAAGTAGGCAGGCACGGAGCTATTTCTCAGCGTGTGTTTATTCCTGCCGGCACGTTAATACACTGACACACAACATCCAGATTCCCACCTTGCATTGCTTCAAAACTACGGCAAGTAGTAATGTCCAAAAACATAACAGCAGAAGAATGAAGAAGAGACATGGCGACGACGCGTAAGAAGAAGAAGTACGCTTGCAAGTTCCAAAATGATCGGAAAAAATAATTTCAGTTCATCCAGGACAGCTCGAAGGGGAAGTGGTATGCTGCCTGCAAATTTTGTACATCAAACTTTCCAGTGAACACGGTGGCCGAACGGATGTACTCATTCATGAACGTATTACTTGTTTATATATATATATATATTTTTTTTTATATATATATATATATATATATATATATATATATATATATATATATATATATATCCATCCATCCATCCATTTTCTACCGCTTGTATATATATATATATATATATATATATATATATATATATGTAGGAAATATTTGAAATTATTGATTGGCAAGTATGGTCCCGACAACAAAGGTAGCAAAATGATCAACTTAAACAGTCTTATTTGCAAACAGAAAACAGGTGAGGGGAAATGCTCCAGGACAGAGTGAGGTGGTCATGGGAAAACACCCAAAAAAAACCCGGAAGAGCCGCCAAAATAAAAGCAAAGGACAGGAACACGCACTAAACACAGAAGTGTCAGAGTTAGTTTGTGACAAACCCCAAGATGGAGAGAAGGAGGCAGGCATTTTGCAGGTAAACATGATTTAATAAAACATTAAGACAAAAACCGAACAAAAGGGTACAAACAAAAAGCGCCCACAAGGTGGAAAACAAACTTGGCTATGAACAAACAAAACTGGAAACTGGCACAACACAACATGACACGACAGGTAGCAACGACAATAATTCAGCCCAGACTGGATGGGAAGGCAGGTTAAAACAGGAGCGGGCTGATTGACACCAGGTGTGGCCAGGTGCCAATCAGCCACAGCTAAGGGGAAACAGCGCGCGGGGAGAAACACAGGAAACAGACAAAATAAGAGCGCTGACAGGAAATACTACACACACAGAGGAAACAAAGACAAATGCAGAGGAAAAAACTAAAACCTAAACAAACTGTCAGGGACGAACCAGACAAGAAGAACCCTAACAAAACGCAACATAAAGCACGGCCTGGTGTAAACAGTCATGCAAAATCAGTGACATTTATTGCCACGACAATTATAAAAGCCTTACAGTGATATCCTTATAGCTTGTTTTCTATGAATGAATTGAATAAATACAGTATAAACAGTTGAATTGTATCATGTGACACACTATTAAATCTTTATAATTGTTGAATGGATTTAAAATGATCAGCCAGTTTACCTGACATGGGGGCGAGTCATCCCGTCACACGACAACCCCCAATTTTTTCCTTTGTGTTACTTAGAAACTTGGGTGAGTTCAAATCAGGCACAAAACTGTATATAGTCCATCTAAAGACTTGCTCATCCACTCGTCATCAAAATACTGAAAATATCAAAATGAAACCACACTGCATAAAGTCAGTGTTCAAAAACAAGAAAAAAATAAAAATGAGGGGTATTTTATTTGAACTAAGCAAAATGATTTGCCAATAGAGCAAGAAAATTGGGCTTGTCCAGACTTTCTAAAACAAGTAAAATTAGCTAAACTCAATTAACCCAAAAATACATTTAAAAAGGTATATTTTCACTAGTAACAAGTGCACTTTTCTTGGTGGAAAACAAATGAGACCTTTTTGCTCAATGTGTTGAAAAATATTCTTAAATTAAGTAAATACTAGTGCCATTATCTTGACATAATGATTTTTTTTCATGCTTGAAGTAAGAAATTATTACTTTAAGAAAGTAGTTTTATATTTGTGAGTGCTGATGACAAAGCTTTGCATCAGTTGATATTCTACTTCCAAGCATGTTTTACTCAATATAGGTCATCAAATCTCAACAACAAGCTGCAATATCTTACTGAGATCATTTAGGACCAAAACCCTTAAAACAAGTAAAACACTCTAACACAGGGGTGTTAAACGTACGGCTCGACGGCCGGATCAGGCCCGTGGACATGTTTTATCCGGCCCGCGGGACGAGTTTGCTAAGTATAAAAAATTAACCAAAAAATTTTCAATGAAAGAAACAGCTGTTCTCAATGTGTCCACTGGATGTCGCAATAGCAATTATTTGTATCTTTGTAGATGATGCTACATATTTACAAAATAAACCACACGATTGTGGAAGTCGCCTCCCAGCAGCTGCACTGCAGACACGGCACAAGAGCCCAGCGTGCAGGTTCAACAAGATTTTAATCAAAATGTTTTCTTTCCAACAACGGTTTTCTCTTCTAGACCGTGACTTTTCAGCCACGTCCGTAACCCCCTTCCACCTCTGCTCCGTTAAAGACAACAGATGATTAGATTAACACGTACCACCTGTGAAATCTAATCACCTGCCAGCTGTGTCTCGCCGTCAGCACATGCCCTGCCCGATGGTGCCCGTCCTCACTAGCATGGACAGCGGCGGTGACTTTTCCTCCTGCAAGCAGCGCCGACTAGACTTCCCCTCACAATGATGTTAGTAAATCAGTCGAAAGAAATGATCAAACTACATAAATAACATACTGTAATTTGATTTTGATCTTTTTTTTAAAATCTCGATAGATTGAAAAACAACACAAATTTATTCAGAAAATATAAATAACGACAAATAAAGATGGAATACTACTAACCGCAACATGTAAGAGTAAAAATAACCAATTTCAAAAAGTGCTTGTTTTATGTTTTTTAAACAAAGAAAACAATCTGAAGTTGTCTTTATTTTTAAGTGATCCTGTTGTGATTTTACCAGTCCGGCCCACTTGGGAGTAGATTTTCCTCCATGTGGCCCCGGATCTAAAATGAGTTTGACACCCCTGCTCTAACATAAAATCTGCTAAGTGAGAAGAATTTTCGTACCAGACAGAAAATAAGCAAATATCACCCTTATTTGAGATATTTAATCTTACTGAGATTTCAGTTTTTGCAGTGCAGTGGTTTCACTTTGTTGATGACCGTATTTTCCCGTGTTTATTCCTGTCATCTGCTTTTTTTCTTCCACTTCCTGTTGGAGCACTGAGCTACACTCCTGCCCCTGATTGACAATTAGCAGACACAGCACTCGCTGGCTTTTTACGCCAGGCTTTTTACGCCAGGCTTTTACCTGCACGTCGCCTACCGTCTCTGCGTGCCAACAGCCACCAACGAAGTGTCGTCTTTTCAGTACATTCAACCTGGGTGAGTCGTGTCTTCATGCTGCCTTCAGTCATGTGTGCAACATTGGTGTGCACTTTCTTCCGTGCGCACGCATCTGGTGCTTCACCAAACGAGGTCAGCCTCCAGGTGGAACAGCAGGCGGTGCCCGGGGTGGGTGTGCACGGTCAGGTGGGCGAGACGATGCTGAGTGACATCGTCACTCCTCTTGTTCATGTGTGATCCGCAGCAGCGGCAAACAAAACCGGGCGGCGCCTTATATAACCTAACTCGATCGCCGCACAGGAAATGAACTAGGCTTTCATCGTCGTGACCTGCTTTTCTCATGCTGCACATGAAAAGCCTATTAAAAAGATTTAAAGGGGTAAACCGGGTCAAAGTTCAAATTTAGGTCACTAATTAGCAGAGGTGGGTGGAGTAGCCAGACATTGTACTCGAGTAGGAGTAATGAGAATCAAAAGTAGAAGTAGTCATCTGAATTCGGTGAGGTGGGCGGGGTTGGGAGGGGGCGGGGTTTGGTGGAAGCTGGGGTGTATATTGTAGTGCCCCAGAAGAGTTAGTGCTGCAAGGGGTGTGGGCAATGTTCCCTCTAATTTTTCATGTGTGTGAGCAAACGCAAAAACTTCTTAAAGGGGAACATTATCACCAGATCTATGTAAGCGTCAATATATACCTTGATGGTGCAGAAAAAAAGACCATATATTTTTTTAACCGATTTCCGAACTCTAAATGGGGGAATTTTGGCGAATTAAACGCCTTTCTGTCTATCAGGTCGCCGAGGTAATACAGCCGCCATTTTCATTTTCAACACATTGTAAACATTGGGTCTCAGCTCTTTTATTTTCCGTTTTTTCGACTATTTTTTGGAACCTCGGAGACATCATGCCTCGACGGTGTGTTGTCGGAGGGTGTGACAACACTAACAGGGAGGGATTCAAGTTGCACCACTGGCCCGAAGATGCCAAAGTGTCTGCCGCCAGACCCCCATTGAATGGGCCGGAGTGTCTCCACATTTTACCGGCAGACATGGCACAGAGATGTACGGATAACCTGCAGATGCATTTGCAATGATAAAGTCAACGTAATCACAAAGGTGAGTTTTGTCGATGTTGTTGACTTATGTGCTAATCAGACATATTTGGTCGCGGCGTGACTGCCAGCTAATCGATGCTAACATGCTACGCTAATCGACGCTAACATGCTATTTACCGGCGGTGCTAAAGCAGACATGGCACAGGGATGTATGGATAACCTGCAGATGCATTTGCAACGATAAAGTCAACGTAATCACAAAGGTGAGTTTTGTTGATGTTGTTGACTTATGTGCTAATCAGACATATTTGGTCGCGGCATGACTGCCAGCTAATCGATGCTAACATGCTAAGCTACTTGACGCTAACATGCTATTTACTGCCGGTGCTAAAGCAGACATGGCACAGTGATGTATGGATAACCTGCAGATGCATTTGCAACGATAGTCAACGAAATCACAAAGGTGAGTTTTGTTGATGTTGACTGACAGCTAATCGATGCTAACATGCTGCGCTAATCGATGCTAACATGCTACGCTAATCGACGCTAACATGCTATTTACCGGCGGTGCTAAAGCAGACATGGCACAGAGATGTATGGATAACCTGCAGATGCATTTGCAACGATAAAGTCAACGAAATCACAAAGGTGAGTTTTGTTGATGTTGTTGACTTATGTGCTAATCAGACATATTTGGTCGCGGCATGACTGCCAGCTAATCGATGCTAACATGCTACGCTAATTGACGCTAACATGCTATTTACTCCCGGTGCTAAAGCAGACATGGCACAGTGATGTATGGATAACCTGCAGATGCATTTGCAACGATAGTCAACGAAATCACAAAGGTGAGTTTTGTTGATGTTGACTGACAGCTAATCGATGCTAACATGCTGCGCTAATCGATGCTAACATGCTACGCTAATCGACGCTAACATGCTATTTACCGGCGGTGCTAAAGCAGACATGGCACAGAGATGTATGGATAACCTGTAGATGCATTCGCAACTATATTACGTTTCCTTCCACCCACATTTAATGCGAAACAAACACTTACCAATTGACGGATTTAAGTTGCTCCAGTGTCAAAAGATGCGAAAGTCCTGATCGTTTGGTCCGCACATTTTACCGGCGATGCTAACGCAGCTATTCGGCCATGCTATGGCTATGAATAGCGTCAATAGTTATTCGCTCAATAGCTTCAGTTTCTTCTTCAATACTTTCATACTCCAACCATCTGTTTCAATAAATGCGTAATCTGTTGAATCGCTTAAGTCGCTGAAATCCGAGTCTGAATCCGAGCTAATGTCGCTATATCTTGTTGTGGTATTCCCATTGTTTGTTTACATTGGCAGCACTGTATGACGTCACAGGGAAATGGATAATGGTTTCGAAGATAGTGAAAATAAGGCACTTTAAAGCTTTATTTAGGGATATTCCGAGACCGGTAAAATGTTGAAAAAAACTTCAAAAAATACAATAAGCCACTGGGAACTGATTTTGGTTGTTTTTAACCCTTTTGAAATTGTGATAATGTTCCCCTTTAAGCATTCAGTGGAGCACATGTGAGCAACATCAGACGTGCACACTGTGGCCACACCTGTAGCACACCTGTCCCAAACCTGACTAAATAACAAGTGACATTTCTTATTATTATAATCAAATGACAGCAGTCACTTCCATGTGATTATTTTCTAATATAAGTGTTTTGGCCCACTTATAATGACAAGAACAACAAATATTGTTTTTCATGAGCTGTGTACTACTAGTATGGTATGTCTGGGTGGGGGTCCTGCTTTGGAAATCATTTTTACCCTTTTCAGATATCGCATTTAGTTCCCGTTAAAACAGGGGTCGGGAACCTTTTTGACTGAAAGAGCCAAGAAGCCAAATATTTTAGAATGTATTTACTTAAGAGCCATATAATATTTTTTTAACACTGAACACAACTAAACGCGTGCATTTTTAAGTAAGACCAACATTTCTAGAGTATAATATGTCTCTTATTATTTGTAATAATATTGTTATTCTGAAGCTAAATGTGGAGGGGGCGTGGCCTGCGGGCCTGCAGCGAAGCGGGGTGTTGCCAGGATCGGCCTTGAAATCAGCAACAGGCGTGGATGGCCCAGGTGGGCCTTGTTATCTAATCATCTGTCGCTCTGTTATAAGCAGCAGCCAGGAGGTCTTTTATCCTGCACTACCATGAGCTAATGCAAAAAATGTCATTCTTTGTACTGTAAAGCTCAAATTTGAATGACAATAAAAAGGAAGTCCAAGTCTTATTTATATAGCGCTGTTCTCTAGTGACTCAAAGCACTTTTACATAGTGAAATACAATATCTAAGTTACATTTAAACCAGTGTGGGTGGCACTGGGAGCAGGTGGGTAAAGTGTCTTGCCCAAGGACACAACGGAAGTGACTAGGATGGCATATAGTGTGCCATGTTACCCAGATTCCCCTAGGGCAGGGGTCAACAACCCAACATGTTGAGCCAAATTGGACCAAAAATACCAAAACACATTTTAAAAGCCATATTACATACAGATAGTGTGTCAAGAGGTATACATTGAATTAAGAGGACTTAAATGAAACTAAATGAGCTCAAATATAGCTAAAAATTAGCAATTAGGATGCAATATGTACATACAGCTAGCCTAAATAGCATGTTAGCATCGATTAGCTTGCAGTGACCGAATAAGTCCGACTAGCACTTTACATAAGTCAATAACATCAACAAAACTCACCTTTGTGCATTCACACACAACGTAAGTTTGGTGGACAAAGTGAGACAGAAAAAGAAGGGGCATAAATCACGTCCTAAAACGTCGGAGAAAGTTGTACATGTAAACAAACCACGGTGAGTTCAAGGACCGCCAAAATTAGTAGGACAAAACGGCGTTGGCCAAATACTCATCAGTGAAGCATGTTTAAAGGCCTACTGAAAGCCACTACTACTATAGCTATGTTGGTAGAATGGCTGTACCAGCAACTTGAGGGTTCCAGGTTCGATCCCCACTTATGCCAACCCAGTCACTGCCGTTGTGTCCTTTGAGCAAGACCATTTACCCACCTGCTCCCAGTGCCACCCACACTGCTTTTAAATATAACTGATTGATTGATTGATACTTTTATTAGTAGATTGCACAGTACATATTCCGTACAATTGACCACTAAATGGTAACACCCGAATAAGTTTTTCAACTTGTTTAAGTCGGGGTCCACGTTAATCAATTCATGGTAACCCAGCTATTGGGGTTCACTATGTAAAAGTGCTTTGAGTTGCTAGAGAAAAGGGCTATATAAATATAATTACTTCACTTGTACTTGATTTCAAAGTCATGTGGGGGTTTAATGGATCATGTCTGCAGGCACTGAAGGCCAATCTGACGATGGCTATTTCTTTAATGCTGGTGGCGTTCATCGTCCCTCTGGTGGGAGCTCAGGTGCCCCACTGGGGATCGTGTCCAGAACCGGACGTCCAGGCCTCCTTCAACCTCAAACTGGTAGAGCAGCTATTTTCTTGAAACATATTGTAGATGAGTGTGCACTGTTTCATAACTTTGTTTCTATCTCCCGGCAGTTCATGGGCAGGTGGTTTGAGATCGGAAGACTGCCGACTCAGTTTGAAAAGGGTGGCTGCATGGAGTCCAACTTCACTTTCAAGACCAACAACTCGTTCCGAGTGGTCAGCTCGCAAATACAGTGAGTCTGGAGGGTTTTGTGGTGGATTGTCCGAAGCTTAAACTGCAAACAAAGTGGTTTTAGTACAAAAGTTTTTTTTTTTACCCAATATCAAAAAGTACAAGTTGGCTTGAAATGCCCATGCAGACAGACCACGTCCTCCAGAGAGACGTGGATGATCGAAATCATACGAATCATATTGGTCTACTGGCTTTTTATGTTTCCCTCATGTGTCAAGGTCCCTTGGTTTTTGCAACTGCTTGCTCCGCAACAACCTTGGATCCCTTAGTCAATCAAAACATTTTGTAGAATGGTTAGAGCGACCACAAATTCAACTTTTCTACATTTGCTCTTCCAGTGATTCAGAGGCTTTTAGACTTTCTTTTTGGACTAAAACAGACACAAAATATTGTATAAAGGTCAGAAATCCCACTACAGTTTGCGAATGTACATTTTATTTTATTTTTCTGAAATGTGAGCTGACTTATCTTGAGCAGAAAAGGTACGCTGAGGACGATTGAAGGCACCGGCATCATAGGGGATCATAATATTGGTCTACTGGCTTTTTATGTTTCCCTCTTGTGTCAAGGTCCCGTTGTTTTGCAACTGCTTGCCCCGCCACAACCTTGGATCCCTTAGTCAATCAAAACATTTTGTAGAATGGTTAGAGCGACCACAAATTCAACTTTTCTACATTTGCTCTTCCAGTGATTCAGAGGCTTATAGATAGACTTTCTTTTCGGACTAAAACAGACACAAAATATTGTATAAAGGTCAGAAATTCCAGTACAGTTTGCGAATGTACATTTTATTTTTTTTTCTGAAATGTGAGCTGACTTATCTTGAACAGAAAAGGCACGCTGAGGACGATTGAAGGCACCGGTGTCATAGAGGATCATAATATTGGTCTACTGGCTTTTTATGTTTCCCTCATGTGTCAAGGTCCCGTTGTTTTGCAACTGCTTGCTCCGCCACAACCTTGGATCCCTTAGTCAATCAAAACATTTTGTAGAATGGTTAGAGCGACCACAAATTCAACTTTTCTACATTTGCTATTCCAGTGACTCAGAGGCTTTTAGATAGACTTTCTTTTCGGACTAAAACAGACACAAAATATTGTATAAAGGTCAGAAATTCCACTACAGTTTGCGAATGTACATTTAATTTTTTTTTTCTGAAATGTGAGCTGACTTATCTTGAACAGAAAAGGTACGCTGAGGACGATTGAAGGCACCGGTGTCATAGAGGATCAGATGCATCCTGCCAAGCTTGGAATAAGCTTCTCCTACGGTAAGATAGAACTTTTTCAGTCGCTTGTAGAAAGATGCTATCCTTCTAGCACCCTTTTTTTGTTTTGTCTCTCTAAACAGTGCTGCCCTACTCCCCCTACTGGATCCTGTCCACGGACTACGTCAACACGGCCGTTGTCTACTCCTGCACGGACGTCCTGAGGGTCTTCCATCTGGACTTCGCCTGGATCCTGGCGCGGACGCGAACCCTGCCGGAGTCGGCCGTCGACAAGGCCAAGGAGACGTTTGCCAGCAAAAACATCGACGTGACCCGCATGATTGCCACCAATCAGAGAGGCTGCGATGAGTGACGGGCAATATTAAATAGTTGAAATGGCTTAAAATTGAAGGAAAATGTTTCTTGTATGGATTGAAATGAGCTTTAAAAACATTCTATTACACCTGCAGGAATTTACATTTTAATGTACAGCTTTGCTGTTTCAGTTAATCCTAATAGAGACGTTATATTCTATAATTGCATAAACTGAAGACCTAAAATGTGACTTAAAAGTGAGGAACCATTTATCCAGTCCTTGTCAACTTCGCATCTCAGTGGTATCATGCAGCTTTGAATTGAGGTTTCTAAACAGAATATAATTTACTGTGGATGACACAGCGGAACTATTTATGCTTTAACTCCAGTTTCTGGTTGAGTTTTTCACATACTTGCCAACCTTGATACCTCCAATTTCAGGGGTTGGGGGTGTGGTAAAGTAGGGAGGAGTATATTTACAGCTAGAATTCACCAAGTCAAGTATTTCTCATATATATACTTTAAATATGCAAACAAAACTGTGTTTAGTGTGACGTTTGGGTGGCATTCTGGCCTGTGTTTGCATTCTCGTGGTGCAGCGGAGATGGAACACAGCGTTAAGGTAGGAATGATTTATTCCTAATTACAAAAACAAACTAATAACAGAAATACTGGCACATAGGTACTACAAACAGAATTAAAGCTGCAAGCAGCGTTGGTCGGGTCCGCCGTTGGCCGCCGCCGCCGCCGCCGTGTCCCGAGTCCCGATCTTAATCAGACCTCCATAGAAGTTTTTGTTTCATCACTCTATGACATTCCTAACAGAATTTACAAGCAGTTTTGTCAGTTATTTTTCCTAGGGGGAGCTAGAGCACAATTTTCATTTTTGGGGTTTGTTTTTTTATTGGATGGCAATTTTCACCAGTCCTGATGTGTGTGTAAAATTTGGTGAGTTTTGAAGCATGTTAAGGGGGTCAAATTACAGATTGGTGTTTCTGGATGTTGTTGATAAATGGCTTTCGCTTGGCATAGTATAGCTTTAACTGGCACTTTGAAGCATTTTAAGGGGGTCAAATATCAGTTCAAAGAGGCAAAAAAGGCATTTTTTGCAAATATTTTGTTTTGAAGGGGTTTTTGTCAACTTCCTGTTGACTTTAGATATAGAAGTGTTTAATGGAAATGTAGGTCTAAGTCAGACCTACATAGAGGTTTTTGTTTCATGTCCCTACGACATTCCTAACGGAAGTTACAAGCAGTTTTGTCTGGAAAAAGGTGACGGCTTTTTACAAAACTTTTATTTTGAAGGGGTGATTGCCAACTTCCTGTTGATTTTAACTGAAAGATGCCAATTATCAAAATGTAGGTCCCAGTGAGACCTACATTGAGGTTTTTGTTTCATGTCTGTCCGACATTCCTACCAGAAGTTACAAGCAGTTTGATCTGTTTCCTCTTCCTAGGAGCAGTTTTTTCTGTGTTTTATTCAAAAATTGCAATAGAGCGCAATTTTGAGTTTAAAGGTTTGTTTTTTTCACTAGATCGCAATGTTTGCCAGTCCTGATGTGTGTGCCAAGTTTGGTGAGTTTTGAAGCATTTTAAGGGGGTCAAATTTCAGTTCAAAGAGGCAGAAATTGACTTTTTTGCGAAAATTTTGTTTTGAAGGGGTTTTTGCCAACTTCCTGTTGATTTTTGCTATAGAAATGCTTCATTGGAAATGTAGGTCTAAGTCTGATCTACATAGAGGTTTTTGTTCCATGTCTCTACGACATTCCCAACGGAAGTTACAAGCAGTCTGTTTTTTGTCTCTTCCTAGGGGGCGCTAGCGCGCAATTTTAATTTTTGGGGTTTGGTTACCTAATAAGTTGGTCTGCCGCTCCATACCGATGTGTGTGTCAAATTTGGTGAGTTTTGAAGCATGTTAAGGGGGTCAAATTAGGGTATTGTTTGTGTTGTATTCCTAGGGGGCGCTAGAGCACAATTTTGAGTTTTTGGGTTTGTTTTTTTCATTAACTCGCAATTGTTGCCAGTCCTGATGTGTGTGCCAAGTTTGGTGAGTTTTGAAGCATTTTAAGGGGGTCAAATTACAGCTCAAAGAGTCAAAAATGAAATTTTTTATGCAAATTTGCGCAGGGGTTCTTTGAAGGCGCGTAAAATCAAAACCTGAAAACTTATCACAACTTTGATCTATACTTTTAATCAGAAGGTTTCAAACTCTCTCCTGTGCGAGTTTGAAGCCGAAACGACAAACGCACTGGGAGAAGTGTCGATTTGAAAAAGGTGACGGGTTTTTACAAAACTTTTATTTTGAAGGGGTAATTGCCAACTTCCTGTTTATTTTTTCTGCTAGCTGTCAATTATTAAAATGTAGGTCTAAGTGAGACCTACATAGAAGTTTTTGTTTCATGTCTTTCCGGCATTCCTACCCGAAGTTACAAGCAGTTTTGTCTGTTGTTTCTTCCTGGAAGCAGTTTTTTCTGTGTTTTATTGAAAAATTGCGCTAGAGCACAATTTTGAGATTTTTTTTTTTTTTTTTTCATTAGATCACAATTTCTGCAAGTCCTGATGTGTGTTCCAAGTTTAGTGAGTTTTGAAGCATGTTAAGGGGGGCAAATTGCAGCTCTAAGAGGCAAAAATAGCGTTTTTTGGCGAAAATTTTGCTTTGAAAGGGTTTTGCAAAATTTCTGTTGATTTTAGGTATAGGAGTTTCTGATGGGGAATTTAGGTCTAGGTCAGTTCTACATAGAGGATTTTGTTTCATGTCTCTACGACATTCCTAACGGAAGTTACAAGCAGTCTGTTTTTTTTTTTTCGTAGGGGGCGCTAGCGCGCATTTTTCATTTTTGGGGTTTGGTTGCTTAATATGTGTTTTTGCCAAGCCTTACCGATGTGTGTGCCAAATTTGGTGAGTTTTGGAGCATGGTCAGTGGGTCAAATTATGGTTCGAAGTTGCGGAAGAATAATAATAATTAAAGCTGCAAGCAGCGTTGGTCGGGTCCGCCGTTGGCCGCCGCCGCCGTGTCCCGGGTCCCGATCTTAGTCAAACCAACATAGAGGTTTTTATTTCATGTCTCTACGACATTTCTAACAGAAGTTACATGCAGTTTTGTCTGGGTTTTTTCCTAGGGGGCGCTAAGCGCAATTTAGATTTTTGGGGTTTGGTTTTTTATTAGATGGCAGTTTTTGCCAGTCCTGATATGTGTGTAAAATTTGGTGAGTTTTGAAGCATGTTAAGGGGGTGAAATTACAGATCGGCGATTCTGGATGTTGTTGATAAATGGCTTTCGGTCTGCATAACAGAGCTTTAACTAGCACTTTGAAGCATTTTAAGTGGGTGAAATTACAGCTCAAAGAGGCAAAAACGTCATTTTTTAGGAAAAGTTGCGCAGGGGTTTTTTGAAGGCGCGTAAAATCCAAACCGGAGCAGTAATCAAAACTTTGATCTATACTTTTAATCAGAAGTGTCCAAACTCTCTCCTGTGCGAGTTTGAAGCCGAAACGACAAACGCACTGGGAGAAGTGTCGATTTGAAAAAGGTGACGGGTTTTCACAAAACTTTTATTTTGAAGGGGCAATTTTTAACTTCCTGTTGATTTTTGCCGAAGGATGTAAATTATCGAAATGTAGGTCTAAGTCAGACCTACCTAGATGTTTTTGTTTCATGTCTGTCCGACATTCCTACTGAAAGTTACAAGCAGTTTTGTCTGTTTTCTCTTCCTAGGAGCAGTTTTTTCTGTGTTTTATTCAAAAATTGCGCTAGAGCGCAATTTTGAGTTTTATTATTTTTTATTTTCATTAGATCGCAATTTCTGCCAGTCCTGAGGTGTGTGCCAAGTTTGGTGAGTTTTGAAGCATTTTAAGGGGGTCAAATTACAGCTCAAAGAGGCAAAAATAGCATTTTTTGCGAAAATTTTGCTTTGAAGGCGTTTTTGCCAACTTCCTGTTGATTTTAGGTATAGAACATTTTTATTGGAAATGTTCATCTAAGTCAGACCTACATATAGGTTTTTGTTTCAAGTCTCTACGGCATTCCTAATGGAAGTTACAAGCAGTCCGTTTTTTGTTTCTTCCTAGGGGGCGCTAGCGCGCAATTTTGATTTTTAGTGCTCGGTTTTTTTATTAGATGGCAATTTTCGCAGATCCTGATGTGTGTGTCAAATATGGTGAGTTTTGAAGCATGTTAAGTGGGTCAAATTTCAGCTGGAAACGGCGGCGGAATAATAAAGAATAATAATAAAACGCAGCAGATTCAATAGGGTCCTTGCATGGCAAAGGACATGGATGTCCTTTGCCATTGCAGGGCGGACCCTAATTAAAGCTGCAAGCAGCGTTGGTCGGGTCCGCCGTTGGCCGCCGCCGCCGTGTCCCGAGTCCCGATCTTAGTCAAACCAACATAGAGGTCTTTGTTTCATGTCTATACGACATTTCTAACAGAAGTTACATGCAGTTTTGTCTGGGTTTTTTCCTAGGGGGCGCTAAGCGCAAGTTAGATTTTTGGGGTTTGGTTTTTTTGTGAGTTGGCAGTTTTTGCCAGTCCTTATGTGTGTGCAAAATTTGGTGAGTTTTGAAGCATGTTAAGGGGGTGAAATTACGGATCGGCGATTCTGGATGTTGTTGATAAATGGCTTTCGGTCTGCATAACAGAGCTTTAACTTGCACTTTGAATTATTTTAAGTAGGTCAAATTACAGCTCAAAGAGGCAAAAACGTCATTTTTTAGGAAAATTTGCGCAGGGGTTCTTTGAAGGCGCGTAAAATCCAAACCGGAGAACTTATCAAAACTTTGATCTATACTTTTAATCAGAAGGGTTCAAACTCTCTCCTGTGCGAGTTTGAAGCCGAAACGACAAACGCACTGGGAGAAGTGTCGATTTGAAAAAGGTGACGGGTTTTCACAAAACTTTTATTTTGAAGGGGCAATTTTTAACTTCCTGTTGATTTTTGCCGAAGGATGTAAATTATCGAAATGTAGGTCTAAGTCAGACCTACCTAGAAGTTTTTGTTTCATGTCTTTCCGGCATTCCTACCGGAAGTTACAAGCAGTTTTGTCTGTGGTTTCTTCCTGGAAGCAGTTTTTTCTGTGTTTTATTGAAAAATTGCGCTAGAGCACAATTTTGAGATTTTTTTTTTTTTTTTTTCATTAGATCACAATTTCTGCCAGTCCTGATGTGTGTGCCAAGTTTGGTGAGTTTTGAAGCATTTTAAGGGGGTCAAATTGCAGCTCAAAGTGGCAAAAATAGCGTTTTTTGGCGAAAATTTAGCTTTGAATGAGTTTTTGCAAAATTTCTGTTGATTTTAGGTATAGAAGGTTTTTATTGGAAAAGTAGGTCTAAGTCAGACCTACACAGAGGTTTTTGTTCCATGTCTCTACGACATTCCTAACGGAAGTTACGAGCAATCTGTTTTTTGATTTTCGCAGGGGGCGCTAGAGCGCATTTTTCATTTTTCGGGTTTGGTTTTTTTATTAGATGGCAATTTTCGCCAGTTCTGATGAGTGTGTGAAATTTGGTGAGTTTTGGAGCATGGTCAGTGGGTCAAATTAAGGTTCAAAGAGGCGGCGGAATAATAATAATAATAATAATAAAACGCTACAGATTCAATAGGGTCCTTGCCATGGCAAAGGACATGGATGTCCTTTGCTGGCAGGGCGGACCCTAATAATAATAAATAATAAAACGCAGCAGATTCAATAGGGTCCTTGCATGGCAAAGGACATGGATGTCCTTTGCCATTGCAGGGCGGACCCTAACTAGCGTGGAAGCTAGAACTAACAGAAAGCGCTAGTATGTAAACTAGGGACAAGTAAACAAACAAAATAGCATGGAAGCTAATGGGTGAAACAAGATATTTACCACAATGCGGGGAAGAGTGATGTCACTTGTTGCGTGGAGCAAACCAAAGTCCGAGACCGAATGTAAGACAAGGGCGGTCTTAAATAAGGAGATAACTAATCAAGTCAGGTGTGTGATGACAAACCAGAATTAGGTGACACTGAATGAGTTACCCTGACAACAAAAAAAACAAACAGTAAGTGCCACCGGGAACCAAAGACGTCGAATGCAACACAGGATGATAATAAAACCAGAAACAAAACCAGAATAGGACATGGTCCAAGATGTGGACCATGACATTTAGATAATTCAAATCTTAAGGAATATAATATCACTTGGCTTCTGAAAGCTTCAAAATGTAAAGAATAAAATGCTAAAGTTAACGAGCAATTATTTTAGTAATAAAATATGGTCATTTTAAATTAATTATGATCATTAAAAATTATTTCAAATTTATTTTAATGTATAATTCTATGGCTGGAGTCAGAAAAAATAAAAATACAATTTTGATGTTTTCAGCAAAATATAGTAAAAATTTTTTTTTTTTTTAGATAATATAAACATAATTCAATTTATCGCTAGTCTGATTTAGTTCTTGTCACCCTGTTGTCCTCCCGTCTCTTCCCCAAGGATGGCTCCATGAGCTGGGCAAACACCTGGAGATGCCCTACGTCAATGGTCCCCAACCTTTTTGTAGCTGCGGACCGGTCAACGCTTGAAAATTTGTCCTACAGACCGGGTGGGGAGGTATTTTATTTAAAAAAAAAATTTCCATAAAGAAATACAATCATAAATAAATGATAAATGGGTTGTACTTGTATAGCGCTTTTCTACCTTCAAGGTACTCAAAGCGCTTTGACACTACTTCCACATTTACCCATTCACACACTGATGGAGGGAGCTGCCATGCAAGGCGCCAACCAGCACCCATCAGGAGCAAGGGTGACGTGTCTTGCTCAGGACACAACGGACGTGACGAGGTTGGTACTAGGTGGGATTTGAATTAGTGACCCTCGGGTTGCGCACGGCCACTCTCCCACTGCGCTTACGGACTGTATCCCTGCAGACTGTATTGATCTATATTGGTATTTAATGTATATATTTTTATGTTGATTTAATTAAATATATTTTTTATTTGTTGTGCGGCCCGGTACAAATGGGTCCATGTGGTTGGGGACCACTGCCCTACGTCAATAACACAGTCGGTGGCCCGTCGGTGCGTAGCTCGTACATCACCGCCCTCTACTTCACCCTCAGCAGCCTGACCAGCGTCGGCTTTGAACGTGTGCGCCAACACGGACGCCGAGAAGATCTTCTCCATCTGCACCATGCTCATTGGCGGTATTCCGGATGCCTTGTATGGAATAACGTGATTGGGCAGACACGCTGTTTATATTGTGGGAAAGCGGATGTGAAAAAAGGCTGTCGGCATGGAGCTGGAGGGGACGTGGCCTCCATCGCCGGCTGAAAATTGGGAGATTTTTGGGAGAATATTTTTCCCGAGAGGTGTTTAGGAGAGGTGCTGAATTTTGAGAGTTTCCAAGAAAATCCGGGAGGGTTGGCAAGTATGGTTTTTCACCTGGGACCAAAAAAACACTACCTCCGGTGACAATCAATTCCTTTTATTGTCATAACACTTAAGTCAAACATGTCAACAAGGATTTGTTTGGGCTACGTATTTGAATTTTTTTGGAACAATTTCCACTTTCTCTTTTCAACATGTTTGAAAAGGAGTAGGAAGAAGCAGACCTGATTTAATCCTACCCCTTTTCTTTTACATAACAGTTGCTAAAACTTTTGTTCACTTCCTGTTCTCAATTTATTCACAATATACTCCATAAGTAATCCCAAAAATACTCTGAAGGAAGTTACATTTCATATATTGAGATGAGTAAGATTATTTAGAAAATTAATGGATAAAACAAATTCAGAATATTTATCATGGTTCTTATTTGTACTTTGTAAACACTTTAAGTTTGAAAAGGTTCTTGAAGTGGATCAATCAATGTTGGTTAATATAGCCCTAAATCACAAGTGTCTCAAAGGGCTGCACAAGCCACAACGACAGCCTCCGTTCAGAGCCCACATAAGGGCAAGGAAAAACTCACAAGCCAGTGGGATGTCAATATGTGACTATGAGAAACTTTGGAGAGGACCGCAGATGTGGGTGGCCCCTCCTCCCCATTTAGGGGAGACTGGATGCAATGGGCGTTGAGTGGGTCCAGCATAATGTGAAAGTCCAGTCCATAGTGGAACTAACATAATAGTGGGAGTCCAGTCCATAGTGGATCTAACATAATAGTGTGAGAGTCCATAGTGGATCTAACATAATAATGACAGTCCAGTCCATAGTGGATCTAACATAATAATGACAGTCCAGTCCATAGTCGATCTAACATAATTGTGAGAGTCCAGTCCATAGTCAATCTAACATAATAGTGTGAGAGTCCAGTCCATAGTGGATCTAAAATAGTGAGAGTCCAGTCCATAGTGGATCTAAAATAATAGTGAGAGTCCAGTCCATATTGGATCTAAAATAATAGTGTGAGTCCAGTCCATAGTGGATCTAAAATAATAGTGAGAGTCCAGTCCATATTGGATCTAAAATAATAGTGTGAGTCCAGTCCATAGTGGATCCAACATAATAGTGAGGGTCCAGTCCATAGTGGATCCAACATAAAAGTGAGAGTCCAGTCCATAGTGGATGTAACATAATAGTGAGAGAGTCCAGTCCATTGTGGATCTAACATATTATTGTGAAAGTCCAGTCCATAGTGGATCTAACATAATAGTGTGAGAGTCCATAGTGGATCTAACATAATAATGACAGTCCAGTCCATAGTGGATCTAACATAATAATGACAGTCCAGTCCATAGTCGATCTAACATAATAGTGAGAGTCCAGTCCATAGTCAATCTAACATAATAGTGTGAGAGTCCAGTCCATAGTGGATCTAAAATAATAGTGAGAGTCCAGTCCATAGTGGATCTAAAATAATAGTGAGAGTCCAGTCCATATTGGATCTAAAATAATAGTGTGAGTCCAGTCCATAGTGGATCCAACATAATAGTGAGGGTCCAGTCCATAGTGGATCCAACATAAAAGTGAGAGTCCAGTCCATAGTCAATCTAACATAATAGTTTGAGAGTCCAGTCCATAGTGGATTTAACATAATAGTGAGAGTCCAGTCCATAGTGGATGTAACATAATAGTGAGAGAGTCCAGTTCATTGTGGATCTAACATAATAGTGTGAGAGTCCAGTCCATAGTGGATCTAACATAATAGTGTGAGAGTCCAGTCCATAGTGGATCTAACATAATAGTGTGAGTCCAGTCCATAGTGAATCTAACATAATAGTGTGAGTCCAGTCCGTAGTGGATCTAACATAATAGTGTGAGAGTCCAGTCCATAGTGGATTTAACATAATAGTGAGAGAGTCCAGTCCGTAGTGAATCTAACATAATAGTAAGAGTCCAGTCCATAGTGGATCTAATAAAATAGTGTGAGAATCCAGTCCATAGTGGATCCAACATAAAGTGTGAGAGTCCAGTCCATAGTGGATCTAACATAATAGTGAGAGAGTCCAGTCCATTGTAGATTCAACATAATAGTGAGAGTCCAGTCCATAGTGGATCTAACATAATAGTGAGAGTCCAGTCCATAGTGGATATAACATAATAGTGAGAGTCCAGTCCATAGTGAATCTAACATAATAGTGTGAGTCCAGTCCGTAGTGGATCTAACATAATAGTGTGAGAGTCCAGTCCATAGTGGATTTAACATAATAGTGAGAGAGTCCAGTCCGTAGTGAATCTAACATAATAGTAAGAGTCCAGTCCATAGTGGATCTAATAAAATAGTGTGAGAATCCAGTCCATAGTGGATCCAACATAAAGTGTGAGAGTCCAGTCCATAGTGGATCTAACATAATAGTGAGAGAGTCCAGTCCATTGTAGATTCAACATAATAGTGAGAGTCCAGTCCATAGTGGATCTAACATAATAGTGAGAGTCCAGTCCATTGTAGATTCAACATAATAGTGAGAGTCCAGTCCATAGTGGATCTAACATAATAGTGAGAGTCCAGTCCATAGTGGATCTAACATAATACTGAGAGTCCAGTCCATAGTGGATTTAACATAATAGTGAGAGAGTCCAGTCCGTAGTGAATCTAACATAATAGTAAGAGTCCAGTCCATAGTGGATCTAATAAAATAGTGTGAGAATCCAGTCCATAGTGGATCCAACATAAAGTGTGAGAGTCCAGTCCATAGTGGATCTAACATAATAGTGAGAGAGTCCAGTCCATTGTAGATTCAACATAATAGTGAGAGTCCAGTCCATAGTGGATCTAACATAATAGTGAGAGTCCAGTCCATAGTGGATCTAACATAATAGTGAGAGTCCAGTCCATTGTAGATTCAACATAATAATGAGAGTCCAGTCCATAGTGGATCTAACATAATAGTGAGAGTCCAGTCCATAGTGGATCTAACATAATACTGAGAGTCCAGTCCATAGTGGATCTAACATAATAGTGTGAGAGTCCAGTCCATAGTGGATCTAACATAATAGTGAGAGTCCAGTCCATATTGGATCTAAAATAATAGTGTGAGTCCAGTCCATAGTGGATCTAACATAATAGTGAGGGTCCAGTCCATAGTCAATCTAACATAATAGTTTGAGAGTCCAGTCCATAGTGGATCTAACATAATATTGTGAGAGTCCAGTCCATAGTGGATGTAACATAATAGTGAGAGAGTCCAGTTCATTGTGGATCTAACGTAATAGTGTGAGAGTCCAGTCCATAGTGGATGTAACATAATAGTGAGAGTCCAGTCCATAGTGAATCTAACATAATAGTGTGAGTCCAGTCCGTAGTGGATCTAACATAATAGTGTGAGAGTCCAGTCCATAGTGGATTTAACATAATAGTGAGAGAGTCCAGTCCGTAGTGAATCTAACATAATAGTAAGAGTCCAGTCCATAGTGGATCTAATAAAATAGTGTGAGAATCCAGTCCATAGTGGATCCAACATAAAGTGTGAGAGTCCAGTCCATTGTAGATTCAACATAATAGTGAGAGTCCAGTCCATAGTGGATCTAACATAATAGTGAGAGAGTCCAGTCCATTGTAGATTCAACATAATAGTGAGAGTCCAGTCCATAGTGGATCTAACATAATAGTGTGAGAGTCCAGTCCATAGTGGATCTAACATAATAGTGAGAGTCCAGTCCATAGTGGATCTAAAATAATAGTGAGAGTCCAGTCCATGGTGGATCCAACATAAAGTGTGAGAGTCCAGTCCATAGTGGATCTAACATAATAGTGAGAGAGTCCAGTCCATAGTGGATCTAACATAATAGTGAGAGTCCAGTCCAAAGCAGGAGATCATCTTGATTGGAGACAGGTCAGCAGTGCATAGATGTCCCCAACTGATGCACAGATGAGTGGTCCACCCTGGGTCCCGACTTTGGACAGCTAGCACATCATCTGTGGTCATGGAATCCACAAAGGAGAGAGGGGCAGAGCAGAAAAGAAACGGCAGATCAACTGGTCTAACAGGGGGGCTATTTAAAGGCTAGAGTATACAAATGAGTTTTAAGATGGGACTTAAATGCTTCTACTGAGGTAGCACCTCTAACTGTTACCGGGAAGGCATTCCAGAGTACTGGAGCCCCAATAGTCGACTGTTTGGCTGCAGGTCCTGCAGTTAAAGGAGTAGCACGTATGAATGAAATCTGTACAAGATGTAAAACCCAGCACATCCGGCATCTGATGGAGCGTTCCGCCCCGGGTCAGGGCTCACACTCGAGAGTGGAGGCAGGAGGAAGGAGAGAATAGAAGGAATGTTTTTGGTGGGCTCGTAAAAATAATTTCCTGCTGTGGTGTACCAGCAGAGCGCTCCTGGCCCGCAGGTGAGACATCATGTGCTGCACAAGAGTCCAACATGTCAAACATGTCATTGTTCATCACTAACATCTCTTCCTTCACCTCCAGCTACTTCATTCTCTGTAGGAGAGGAGACTAACATGTACTGTCTGCAATATACTGAAACTTTGTTTTCTTTTGCAAATAATCATTAACTTAGAATTTAACGGCAGCAAAAAAGTTGACACAGGGGCATTTTTAACCACTGTGTTACATAGCCTTTCCTTTTTAACAACACCCAGTAAAGGTTTGGGAACTGAGGAGACACATTTTGGAAGCTTTTCAGGTGGAATTTTTTCCATTCTTTTTTAATGTATAGTTGTTGGGGCGGTATAGCTCGGTTGGTACAGTGGACGTGCCAGCAATTTGAGGGTTGCAGGTTCGATCCCCGCTTCCGCCATCCTAGTCACTGCCGATGTGTCCTTGGGCAAGACACTTTACCCACCTGCTTCCAGTGCCACCCACACTGGTTTAAATGTATCTTAGATATTGGGTTTCACTATGTAAAGCGCTTTGAGTCATTAAAGAAAAAGCGCTATATAAATATAATTCACTTCACTTCAACAGTCTGAGGTCTCCGTTGTGGTATTTTAGGCTTCATAATGCGCCAAACATTTTCAATGGGAGACAGGTCTGGACTACAGGCAGGCCAGTCTAGTACCCGCACTCTTTTACTACGAAGCCACACTGTTGTAACATGCGGCTTGGCATTGTCTTGCTGAAATAAGCAGGGGCGTCCATGAAAAACACTTTGCTCCAAAACTTGTATGTACCTTACAGCAATAATGGTGCCTTCACAGATGTGTAAGTTACCCATGCCTTAGGCACTAATGCACCCCCATACCATCACAGATGCTGGCTTTTCAAGTTTGCACATAAAACAATCCGAAAAATTTCATTTTTGCCTCTTTGAGCTGTAATTTGACCCCCTTAAAATGCTTCAAAGTGCAAGTTAAAGCTCTACTATGCAAAGCCAAAGCCATTTATCAACAACATCAATAAACACCAAGCTGTAATTGGACCCCCTTAACATGCTTCAAAACTCACCAAATTTAACACACACATCAGGACTGGCGAAAAATGCCATCTAATGAAAAACCACAATTAGATGCTTATTTTGAAGTAATATGGACACAAAAATATATTTTAATTGCAAAATAACAATATTCAGAATATTGTTATTTTGCAATTAAAATATATTTTAATTGCAAAATAACAATATTTTGCAATTAATATAATATATTTATATTAAAATATATTTTAATTGCAAAATAACAATATTCTGAGTATTGTTATTTTGCAATTAAAATATATTTTAATAGCAAAATAACAATATATTGCAATTAATATAATATATTTATATTAAAATATATTTTAATTGCAAATAACAATATTCTGAGTATTGTTATTTTGCAATTAAAATATATTTTAATAGCAAAATAACAATATTTGCAATTAATATAATATATTTATATTAAAATATATTTTAATTGCAAAATAACAATATTCTGAATATTGTTATTTTGCAATTAAAATATATTTTAATAGCAAAATAACAATATATTGCAATTAATATATTTATATTAAAATATATTTTAATTGCAAAATAACAATATTCTGAATATTGTTATTTTGCAATTAAAATATATTTTTGTGTCCATATTACTTAAAAATAAGCATCTAATTGTGTTTTTTTATTAGATGACAATTTTCACCAGTCCTGATGTGTGTGTAAAATTTGGTGAGTTTTGAAGCATGTTAAGCTCGGCGTTTCTGGATGTTGTTGATAAATGGCTTTCGCTTTGCATAGTAGAGCTTTAACTTGCACTTTGAAGCATTTTAAGGGGGTCGAATTACAGCTCAAAGAGGCAAAAATGATGCTTATTTTGAAGTAATATGGACACAAAAATATATTTTAATATAAATATATTATATTAATTACAAAATATTGTTATTTTGCAATTAAAATATATCTTAATTGCAAAATAACAATATTCTCAATATATAAAAATATATTTTAATTGCAAGATAACAATATCCTCAATATTGTTAGTTTGCAATCAAAATATATTTTAATTGCAAAATAACAATATTTTGCAATTAATATAATATATTTATATTAAAATATATTTTAATTGCAGAATATTGTTATTTTGCAATTAAAATATATTTTTGTGTCCATATTACTTCAAAATAAGCATCTAATTGTGTTTTTTTATTAAATGGCAATTTTTGGCAGTCCTGATGTGTGTGTAAAATTTGGTGAGTTTTGAAGTATGTTAAGGGGGTCAAATTACAGCTCGGCATTTCTGGATGTTGTTGATAAATGGCTTTCGCTTTGCATAGTAGAGCTTTAACTTGCACTTTGAAGCATTTTAAGGGGGTCAAATTACAGCTCAAAGAGGCAAAAATTATGCTTATTTTGAAGTAATATGGACACAAAAATATATTTTATTTGCAAAATAACAATATTCTGAATATTGTTATTTTGCAATTAAAATATATTTTAATATAAATATATTATATTAATTGCAAAATAACAATATTCTCAATATATAAAAATATATTTTAATTGCCCGATAACAATATTCTAAATATTGTTATTTTGCAATTGAAATATATTTTAATTGCAAAATAACAATATTTGCAATTAATATAATATATTTATATTAAAATATATTTTAATTGCACAATAACAATATTCTGAATATTGTTATTTTGCAATTAAAATATATTTTTGTGTCCATATTACTTCAAAATAAGCATCTAATCGTGTTTTTTTTTATTAAATGGTAATTTTCGCCAGTCCTGATGTGTGTGTAAAATTTGGTGAGTTTTGAAGCATGTTAAGGGGGTCAAATTACAGCTCGGCGTTTCTGGATGTTGTTGATAAATGGCTTTCGCTTTGCATAGTAGAGCTTTAGCTTGCACTTTGAAGCATTTTAAGGGGGTCAAATTACAGCTCAAAGAGGCAAAAATGATGCTTATTTTGAAGTAATATGGACACAAAAATATATTTTATTTGCAAAAAAACAATATTCAGAATATTGTTATTTTGCAAATAAAATATATTTTTGTGTCCATATTACTTCAAAATAACCATCTAATTGTAGTCATTGATTGAGAAACTGAATTGTGTTCTCTTGGGTATGAAATACTGCGTGAAAATGACAGTGGAATATTTTTTTTACCTTTGACCTTCAAGCCCCGCCCCCGTCCTGAAGCCAGGTGTGTCCCTCCCACAGGTGAGATCCAAACAGTGTGTACATGTTCAGCACATGCTGGCACAACAAAGCAGTGATGATGGAATCGCAACAGAAAAGCCAAGACTATTGATTTGTTCTGCAGACGTCCCAGGCAACAAACTACTGTGTGGTCTGAATTCCAAAGCCCAAAGTGCTGTTTTGAAAACCTATAATCATCATCATCATCATCATCATCATCGGCTGCATACCTCACATAAAAATGTTATTTTTTAAAAACAAATCTTTGGAGCTCAAATTAAAGCTTCCAACCGTGTCTGATGTGAGTAACAAAGCCATAAAATGGCTCCTGAAGTCCTCATATGATTGAACTTTCTTGTCCTCCTAGAAGCTGCATTTTGGAACCAACTGTAATCTTTTATTGCTTGACATCGTGAAACCCGAACAAAATTGCTTTACGATAATCAAGACAAAACGTAACAAACGCATGTGTAATGATCGTGGAAAAAATGGGACAACATGTAGCCTTAAAATTATTTAAAAAAAAAACAAAAAACGCTTGGAAGATGCAGCTTATGGAAGTCATTGTTCAATTAATCAATCAATCAATGTTTACTTATATAGACCTAAATTACTAGTGTCTCAAAGGGCTGCACAAGCCACAACCACATCCTCTGTTCAGATCCCACATCAGGGCAAGGAAAAACTCAACCCAATGGGACAATAGTGAGAGTCCAGTCCATAGTGGATCTAACATAATAGTGTGAGAGTCCAGTCCATAGTGGATCTAATATAATAATGTGAGAGTCCACTCCATAGTGGATCTAACATAATAGTGACAGTCCAGTCCATAGTGGATCTAACATATTAATGTGAGAGTCCAGTCCATAGTGGATCTAACATATTAATGTGAGAGTCCAGTCCATAGTGGATCTAGCATGATAGTGAGAGTCCAGTCCATAGTGGATCTAACATAATAGTGAGAGTCCAGTTCATAGTGGATCTAACATAATAGTGAGAGTCCAGTCCATAGTGGATCTAACATAATAGTGTGAGAGTCCAGTCCATAGTGGATCTAACATAATAGTGTGACAGTCCAGTCCATAGTGGATCTAACATAATAGTGTGAGAGTCCAGTCCATAGTGGATCTAACATAATAGTGAGAGTCCAGTCCATAGTGGATCTAATATATTAGTGTGAGAGTCCAGTCCATAGTGGATCCAACATAATAGTGAGAGTCCAGTCCATAGTGGATCTAACATAATAGTGTGAGGGTCAAGTCCATAGTGGATCTAACATAATAGTGTGAGAGAGTCCAGTCCATAGTGGATCTAACATAATATTGTGAGGGTCTAGTCCATAGTGGATCCAACATAATAGTTTGAGAGAGTCCAGTCCATAGTGGATCTAACATAATAGTGGGAGAGTCCAGTCCATAGTGGATCCAACATAATAGTGTGAGGGTCAAGTCCATAGTGGATCTAACATAATAGTGTGAGGGTCAAGTCCATAGTGGATCTAACATAATAGTGTGAGAGTCTAGTCCATAGTGGATCTAACATAGTAGTGTGAGAGAGTCCAGTCCATAGTGGATCTAACATAATATTGTGAGGGTTTAGTCCATAGTGGATCCAACATAATAGTTTGAGAGAGTCCAGTCCATAGTGGATCTAACATAATAGTGAAAGTCCAGTCCATAGTGGATCAAACATAATAGTGAGAGTCCAGTCCATAGTGGATCTAACATAATAGTGAAAGTCCAGTCCATAGTGGATCTAACATAATAGTGAGAGTCCAGTCCATAGTGGATCTAACATAATAGTGAAAGTCCAGTCCATAGTGGATCTAACATAATAGTGAGAGTCCAGTCCGTAGTGGATCTAACATAATAGTGAGAGTCCAGTCCATAGTGGATCTAACATAATAGTGAATGTCCAGTCCATAGTGGATCCAACATAATAGTGAGAGTCCAGTCCATAGTGGATCTAACATAATAGTGAGAATCCAGTCCATAGTGGATCTAACATAATAGTGTGAGCGTTCAGTCCATAGTGGATCCAACATAATAGTGTGAGAGAGTCCAGTCCATAGTTGATCTAACATAATAGTGAGAGTCCAGTCCATAGTGGATCTAACATATTAATGTGAGAGTCCAGTCCATAGTGGATCTAACATAATTGTGAGAGTCCAGTCCATAGTGGATCTAACATATTAATGTGAGAGTCCAGTCCATAGTGGATCTAACATACTAGTGAGAGTCCAGTCCATAGTGGATCTAACATAATACAGTGAGAGTCGAGTCCAGAGTGGATCCAACATAATAGTGAGAGTCCACTCCATAGTGGATCTAACATAATAGTGTGAGAGTCCAGTCCATAGTGGATCTAACATATTAGTGTCAGAGTCCAGTCCATAGTGGATCTAACATAATAGTGTGAGAGTCCAGTCCATAGTGGATCTAACATATTAGTGTCAGAGTCCAGTCCATAGTGGATCTAACATAATAGTGAGAGTCCAGTCCATAGTGGATCTAACATAATAGCGTGTGAGTCCAGTCCATAGTGGATCTAACATAATAGTGTGAGAGTCCAGTCCATAGTGGATCTAACATAATAGTGAGAGTCCAATCCATAGTGGTTCTAACATAATAATGAGGGTCCAGTCTATAGTGGATCTAACATATTAGTAAGAGTCCAGTCCATAGTGGATCTAACATAATAGTGAGAGTCCAGTCCATAGTGGATCTAACATAATAGTGAGAGTCCAGTCCATAGTGGGTCCAACATAATAGTGAGAGTCCAGTCCATAGTGGATCTAACATAATAGTGAGAGTCCAGTCCATAGTGGATCTAACATAATAGTGAGAGTCCAGTCCATAGTGGATCTAACATAATAGTGAGAGTCCAGTCCATAGTGGGTCCAACATAATAGTGAGAGTCCAGTCCATAGTGGATCTAACATAATAGTGTGAGAGAGTCCAGTCCATAGTGGATCTAACATAATATAGTGAGAGTCGAGTCCATAGTGGATCCAACATATTAGTAAGAGTCCAGTCCATAGTGGATTTAACATAATAGTGAGAGTCCAGTCCATAGTGGATCTAACATAATAGGGAGAGTCCAGTCCATAGTGGATCCAACATAATAGTGAGAGTCCAGTCCATAGTGGATCCAACATAATAGTGAGAGTCCAGTCCATAGTGGATCCAATATAATAGTGAGAGTCCAGTCCATAGTGGGTCCAACATAATAGTGAGAGTCCAGTCCATAGTGGGTTCAACATAATAGTGAGAGTCCAGTCCATAGTGGATCTAACATAATAGTGAGAGTCCAGTCCATAGTGGATCCAACATAATAGTGAGAGTCCAGTCCATAGTGGGTCCAACATAATAGTGAGAGTCCAGTCCATAGTGGATCTAACATAATAGTGAGAGTCCAGTCCATAGTGGATCCAATATAATAGTGAGAGTCCAGTCCATAGTGGGTCCAACATAATAGTGAGAGTCCAGTCCATAGTGGATCTAACATAATAGTGAGAGTCCAGTCCATAGTGGATCCAATATAATAGTGAGAGTCCAGTCCATAGTGGGTCCAACATAATAGTGAGAGTCCAGTCCATAGTGGGTCCAACATAATAGTGAGAGTCCAGTCCATAGTGGATCTAACATAATAGTGAGAGTCCAGTCCATAGTGGATCCAACATAATAGTGACAGTCCAGTCCATAGTGGATCTAACATATTAATGTGAGAGTCCAGTCCATAGTGGATCTAACATATTAATGTGAGAGTCCAGTCCATAGTGGATCTAGCATGATAGTGAGAGTCCAGTCCATAGTGGATCTAACATAATAGTGACAGTCCAGTCCATAGTGGATCTAACATATTAATGTGAGAGTCCAGTCCATAGTGGATCTAACATATTAATGTGAGAGTCCAGTCCATAGTGGATCTAGCATGATAGTGAGAGTCCAGTCCATAGTGGATCTAACATAATAGTGAGAGTCCAGTTCATAGTGGATCTAACATAATAGTGAGAGTCCAGTCCATAGTGGATCTAACATAATAGTGTGAGAGTCCAGTCCATAGTGGATCTAACATAATAGTGTGACAGTCCAGTCCATAGTGGATCTAACATAATAGTGTGAGAGTCCAGTCCATAGTGGATCTAACATAATAGTGAGAGTCCAGTCCATAGTGGATCTAATATATTAGTGTGAGAGTCCAGTCCATAGTGGATCCAACATAATAGTGAGAGTCCAGTCCATAGTGGATCTAACATAATAGTGTGAGGGTCAAGTCCATAGTGGATCTAACATAATAGTGTGAGAGAGTCCAGTCCATAGTGGATCTAACATAATATTGTGAGGGTCTAGTCCATAGTGGATCCAACATAATAGTTTGAGAGCGTCCAGTCCATAGTGGATCTAACATAATAGTGGGAGAGTCCAGTCCATAGTGGATCCAACATAATAGTGTGAGGGTCAAGTCCATAGTGGATCTAACATAATAGTGTGAGGGTCAAGTCCATAGTGGATCTAACATAATAGTGTGAGAGTCTAGTCCATAGTGGATCTAACATAGTAGTGTGAGAGAGTCCAGTCCATAGTGGATCTAACATAATATTGTGAGGGTTTAGTCCATAGTGGATCCAACATAATAGTTTGAGAGAGTCCAGTCCATAGTGGATCTAACATAATAGTGAAAGTCCAGTCCATAGTGGATCAAACATAATAGTGAGAGTCCAGTCCATAGTGGATCTAACATAATAGTGAAAGTCCAGTCCATAGTGGATCTAACATAATAGTGAGAGTCCAGTCCATAGTGGATCTAACATAATAGTGAAAGTCCAGTCCATAGTGGATCTAACATAATAGTGAGAGTCCAGTCCGTAGTGGATCTAACATAATAGTGAGAGTCCAGTCCATAGTGGATCTAACATAATAGTGAATGTCCAGTCCATAGTGGATCCAACATAATAGTGAGAGTCCAGTCCATAGTGGATCTAACATAATAGTGAGAATCCAGTCCATAGTGGATCTAACATAATAGTGTGAGCGTTCAGTCCATAGTGGATCCAACATAATAGTGTGAGAGAGTCCAGTCCATAGTTGATCTAACATAATAGTGAGAGTCCAGTCCATAGTGGATCTAACATATTAATGTGAGAGTCCAGTCCATAGTGGATCTAACATAATTGTGAGAGTCCAGTCCATAGTGGATCTAACATATTAATGTGAGAGTCCAGTCCATAGTGGATCTAACATACTAGTGAGAGTCCAGTCCATAGTGGATCTAACATAATACAGTGAGAGTCGAGTCCAGAGTGGATCCAACATAATAGTGAGAGTCCACTCCATAGTGGATCTAACATAATAGTGTGAGAGTCCAGTCCATAGTGGATCTAACATATTAGTGTCAGAGTCCAGTCCATAGTGGATCTAACATAATAGTGTGAGAGTCCAGTCCATAGTGGATCTAACATATTAGTGTCAGAGTCCAGTCCATAGTGGATCTAACATAATAGTGAGAGTCCAGTCCATAGTGGATCTAACATAATAGCGTGTGAGTCCAGTCCATAGTGGATCTAACATAATAGTGTGAGAGTCCAGTCCATAGTGGATCTAACATAATAGTGAGAGTCCAATCCATAGTGGTTCTAACATAATAATGAGGGTCCAGTCTATAGTGGATCTAACATATTAGTAAGAGTCCAGTCCATAGTGGATCTAACATAATAGTGAGAGTCCAGTCCATAGTGGATCTAACATAATAGTGAGAGTCCAGTCCATAGTGGGTCCAACATAATAGTGAGAGTCCAGTCCATAGTGGATCTAACATAATAGTGAGAGTCCAGTCCATAGTGGATCTAACATAATAGTGAGAGTCCAGTCCATAGTGGATCTAACATAATAGTGAGAGTCCAGTCCATAGTGGGTCCAACATAATAGTGAGAGTCCAGTCCATAGTGGATCTAACATAATAGTGTGAGAGAGTCCAGTCCATAGTGGATCTAACATAATATAGTGAGAGTCGAGTCCATAGTGGATCCAACATATTAGTAAGAGTCCAGTCCATAGTGGATTTAACATAATAGTGAGAGTCCAGTCCATAGTGGATCTAACATAATAGGGAGAGTCCAGTCCATAGTGGATCCAACATAATAGTGAGAGTCCAGTCCATAGTGGATCCAACATAATAGTGAGAGTCCAGTCCATAGTGGATCCAATATAATAGTGAGAGTCCAGTCCATAGTGGGTCCAACATAATAGTGAGAGTCCAGTCCATAGTGGGTTCAACATAATAGTGAGAGTCCAGTCCATAGTGGATCTAACATAATAGTGAGAGTCCAGTCCATAGTGGATCCAACATAATAGTGAGAGTCCAGTCCATAGTGGGTCCAACATAATAGTGAGAGTCCAGTCCATAGTGGATCTAACATAATAGTGAGAGTCCAGTCCATAGTGGATCCAATATAATAGTGAGAGTCCAGTCCATAGTGGATCCAATATAATAGTGAGAGTCCAGTCCATAGTGGGTCCAACATAATAGTGAGAGTCCAGTCCATAGTGGGTCCAACATAATAGTGAGAGTCCAGTCCATAGTGGATCTAACATAATAGTGAGAGTCCAGTCCATAGTGGATCCAACATAATAGTGAGAGTCCAGTCCATAGTGGGTCCAACATAATAGTGAGAGTCCAGTCCATAGTGGATCTAACATAATAGTGAGAGTCCAGTCCATAGTGGGTCCAACATAATAGTGAGAGTCCAGTCCATAGTGGATCTAACATAATAGTGAGAGTCCAGTCCATAGTGGATCCAATATAATAGTGAGAGTCCAGTCCATAGTGGGTCCAACATAATAGTGAGAGTCCAGTCCATAGTGGGTCCAACATAATAGTGAGAGTCCAGTCCATAGTGGATCTAACATAATAGTGAGAGTCCAGTCCATAGTGGATCCAACATAATAGTGAGAGTCCAGTCCATAGTGGGTCCAACATAATAGTGAGAGTCCAGTCCATAGTGGATCTAACATAATAGTGAGAGTCCAGTCCATAGTGGGTCCAACATAATAGTGAGAGTCCAGTCCGTAGTGGTTCCAGCAGGAGATCATCTTGAGTGGAGACAGGTCAGCAGCATAGAGACGTCCCCAACTGATGCACCCTTTGAAGCTAGATGTACGGAGGATGAACTTCTGCTTATAGAAGCTTTACAGATACTATTATATCAATCAATCCATGTTTACTTATTTAGCTCTAAATCAGGAGTGTCTCAAAGAGCTGCACAAACCACAACATATATGAGTGTTGAGGTTGTTTAAAAGCACTGAGCCGGTTCAATTTCTTTGTTTCCGTGCAATGACAATAAAGGTATTCTGATTCTGAAGACTGACCAGCCAGCTCTGAGTGAGTACGAAGGTGACAGATAATATTACTCCGCACCTCTTCGTTTTTTAGCTGAAGAAGCAAAGCTGCCATTTTGCCTGTTTCTAATGACATACAATTTCCTTTTGAAACATCCTCCAAACATGGCAGCCAGCTCCAGATGTTGAAAAATTCCTCAAATCCCAAAGATTCTTCCATCCAGGGCGGCGTTTGGCCCGGATTGTAGGTTTGTGAGCGCCCAGCAACACCTGTCAGGCGTGTAATTATAGACACGACACTCTCGGGCTTCCAGGCCGTCGCCCTCATCACATGCTGGAGATGACATGTGAGGAATGGCAGGCTGCTGACTTACACATCTTGTCTGCTGAGGGTTTCATACATCTGATAGGCAAAGATCCTCTATTTAACAGAGCACTTTGCTGTTCCCTAAGCATTACTGCATCGGCTCAAACGATAGGATAGACCTGGGGTCGGCAACCCGAAACCTAAAATACAAAAAACAAATCTGTCTGGAGCTGCAAAAAATGAAAAGTCTTATATAAGTCTTATAATGAAGGCAACACTGTCAGGCTTGCCACTGACAGTTTGTTTGTGTTTTACTTTTTCCTCTGTGTGTGTTTACTATTTCCTGTTTTTAGTTCCTGTCAGCGCTCTTATTTTGTCTGTTTCACGTTTTTTTTCCCTCAGCTGTGGCTGATTGGCACCTGGCCACACCTGGTGTCAATCAGCCCGCTTCCATTTGAGCCTGTTTTTGTCCTCCAGTCAGTTGCTGGATTATTGTCATGTCGATGTCGCTCTTGTCGTTGCTACCTGTCGTGTCAATGCAGCGTTGCGGTAAGCTATGTTTGATAGCGGTTTTTAGCTTACAAACTCATTTGTATACTCTAGCCTTTAAATAGACCTCATATTTACACCAGTTGATCTGCCACTTCTTTTCTTTTTCTCCTCTGTCCCCCCCCTTGGATGAAGCACTGGCTGTCCAGAGTCGAGACCCAGGATGGACCACTCGTCGGGACCCAGGATGGACCGCTCGCCTGTGTATCGGTTGGGGACATCTCTACGATGCTGATCCGCCTCCGCTTGGGATGGTTTCCTGTGGACGGGACTCTCGCTGCTGTCTTGGATCCGCTTTGAACTGAACTCTCGCGGCTGTGTTGGAGCCACTATGGATTGAACTTTCACAGTATCATGTTAGACCCGCTCGACATCCATTGCTTTCGGTCCCCTAGAGGGGTAGGGGTTGCCCACATTTGAGGTCCTCTCCAAGGTTTCTCATAGTCATCATTGTCACTGGCGTCCCACTGGGTGTGAGTTTTCCTTGCCCTTATGTGGGTTCTTCCGAGGATGTCGTAGTCGTAGTGGTTTGTACAGTCCTTTGAGACATTTGTGATTTAGGTCTATATAAATAAACATTGATTGATTGATTGATTGATACATCTGATGGGCAAAGATCCTCTATTCAACAGAGCACTTTGCTGTTTCCAAGGCTTTACTGCATCGGCTCAAACGATAGGATAGACCTGGGGTCGGCAACCTGAAACCTAAAATACAAAAAACAAATCTGTCTGGAGCTGCAAAAAATGAAAAGTTTTATATAAGTCTTATAATGAAGGCAACACGGTCAGGCTTGCAACTGACAGTTTGGTTGTGTTTTAGTTTTTTCTCTGTGTGTGTTTAGTATTTCCTGTTTTTAGTTCCTGTCAGCGCTCTTATTTTGTCTGTTTCCCATTTTTTTCCCCCTCAGCTGTGGCTGATTGGCACCTGGCCACACCTGGTGTCAATCAGCCCGCTTCTATTTGAGCCTGTTTTTGTCCTCCAGTCAGTTGCTGGATTATTGTCATGTCGATGTCGCTCTTGTCGTTGCTACCTGTCGTGTCAATGCAGCGTTGCGGTATGCTATGTTTGATAGCGGTTTTTAGCTTACTAACTCATTTGTATACTCTCGCCTTTAAATAGACCTCATATTTAGACCAGTTGATCTGCCGCTTCTTTTCTTTTTCTCCTCTGTACCCCCCCTCCCTTGTGGAGGGGGGCCGGTCCGATGACCATGGATGAAGTACTGGGCGTCCAGAGTCGAGACCCAGGATGGACCGCTCGCCTGTGTATTGGTTGGGGACATCTCTACGATGCTGATCCGCCTCCGCTTGGGATGGTTTCCTGTGGACGGGACTCTCGCTGCTGTCTTGGATCCGCTTTGAACTGAACTCTCGCGTCTGTGTTGGAGCCACTATGGATTGAACTTTCACAGTATCATGTTAGACCCGCTCGACATCCATTGCTTTCGGTCCCCTAGAGGGGGCGGGGGGTTCCCCACATTTGAGGTCCTCTCCAAGGTTTCTCATAGTCATCATTGTCACTGGCGTCCCACTGGATGTGAATTCTCCCTGCCCACTGGGTGTGAGTTTTCCTTGCCTTTATGTGGGTTCTTCTGAGGATGTCGTAGTCGTAGTGGTTTGTGCAGTCCTTTGAGACATTTGTGATTTAGGTCTGTATAAATAAACATTGATTGATTGATTGATTGATACATCTGATAGGCAAAGATCCTCTATTCAACAGAGCACTTTGCTGTTTCCAAGGCTTTACTGCATCGGCTCAAACGATAGGATAGACCTGGGGTCGGCAACCCGAAACCTAAAATACAAAAAACAAATCTGTCTGGAGCTGCAAAAAATGAAAAGTCTTATATAAGTCTTATAATGAAGGCAACACTGTCAGGCTTGCCACTGACAGTTTGTTTGTGTTTTAGTTTTTCCTCTGTGTGTGTTTAGTATTTCCTGTTTTTAGTTCCTGTCAGCGCTCTTATTTTGTCTGTTTCCCGTTTTTTTCCCCTCAGCTGTGGCTGATTGGCACCTGGCCACACCTGGTGTCAATCAGCCCGCTTCTATTTGAGCCTGTTTTTGTCCTCCAGTCAGTTGCTGGATTATTGTCATGTCGATGTCGCTCTTGTCGTTGCTACCTGTCGTGTCAATGCAGCGTTGCGGTAAGCTATGTTTGATAGCGGTTTTTAGCTTACAAACTCATTTGTATACTCTAGCCTTTAAATAGACCTCATATTTAGACCAGTTGATCTTTCGCTTCTTTTCTTTTTCTCCTCTGTCCCCCCCCTCCCTTGTGGAGGGGGTCCGGTCCGATGACCATGGATGAAGTACTGGCTGTCCAGAGTCGAGACCCAGGATGGACCGCTCGCCTGTGTATCGGTTGGGGACATCTCTACGATGCTGAGCCGCCTCCGCTTGGGATGGTTTCCTGTGGACGGGACTCTCGCTGCTGTCTTGGATCCGCTTTGAACTGAACTCTCGCGGCTGTGTTGGAGCCACTATGGATTGAACTTTCACAGTATCATGTTAGACCCGCTCGACATCCATTGCTTTCGGTCCCCTAGAGGGGGGCGGGGGGTTGCCCACATTTGAGGTCCTCTCCAAGGTTTCTCATAGTCATCATTGTCACTGGCGTCCCACTGGGTGTGAGTTTTCCTTGCCTTTATGTGGGTTCTTCCGAGGATGTCGTAGTCGTAGTGGTTTGTACAGTCCTTAGAGACATTTGTGATTTAGGGCTATATAAATAAACATTGATCGATTGATTGATTGATACATCTGATAGCCAAAGATCCTCTATTCAACAGAGCACTTTGCTGTTTCCAAGGCTTTACTGCATCGGCTCAAACGATAAGATAGACCTGGGGTCGGCAACCCCAAACCTAAAATACAAAAAACAAATCTGTCTGGAGCTGCAAAAAATGAAAAGTTTTATATAAGTCTTATAATGAAGGCAACACGGTCAGGCTTGCCACTGACAGTTTGTTTGTGTTTTAGTTTTGTCCCACTCTGTATTTGAGTTCGACACCCCTGCTGTCTGTGGTATGCATCGGCATTGCAATAATAATTCAGAGGAAAAAGCCAATTTCTTTCATTAAGTGCTGACAATGGGAAAAGAGGCGAGATATTCTGTGTGACGTGTAGGCACGCACACGTCTTAACAATCTTTTTACAAGGCCGCGGGTCTTTCCATGAGCTTCTCATTTGCAAGCCACGTGAAACATTTTAATTAGGCTCCTAACTTTTGCTGGCTGCTCCAAAGAGACCCAGCGTTTCCTGTAAACCAAAGTAAAACGTAAGTTATGATGCCACCATGTCCGCTTCAGCCTGAAAGCTCAATTAAAGGCCTACTGAAAGCCACTACTAGCCACCACGCAGTCTGATAGTTTATATATCAATGATGAAATATTAACATTGCAACACATGCCAATACGGCCTTTTTAATTTACTAAATTGCAATTTTAAAATTGCAATTTTAAATTTCCCGCGAAGTATCCTGTTGAAAACGCTTATGTTGACGCATGCTTGTGACGTTATTGGTTGAGCAGCCCAGCCCAACTCACGGCTAAAAGTCGTCTTTTTTAATCACATAATTACACAGTATTTTAGACGTCTGTGTTGCTGAATCTTTTGCAATTTGTTCAATTAATAATGGAGACATCAAAGAAGAAAGATGTTGGTGGAAAGCGGTGGACTACAGCTGCCTTTAGCAACCGAAACACAGCTGGTGTTTCTTTGTTTGTTGTGAAGCTTTAGCAAACATGTTTCTCTACCACATATCAACCAGCAACTTTTTGGATGAGAACAGTGTGATATTAAGTCGGCTCTTACCGGAGACTTTGCGGAGTTAGCGTCCTCCTGCAGCAGCTGTGATCTTGGCTCCTCCATTGGCTTCTCTCAGAGATACCGGCGGTCACCGCAGCCCTCCGACTTTCAGGTATGACTTTATTGTGACGTCTCGGTGACATTGTGGTGACGAGTTATTCTCTCGTGGGTGCAGCGGAAGATGGAACACAGCGTGAGGGTAGGGATAGGAATTTATTTATATAATAAAACAAACTAAGAACAAAAACACTTGCACAAAGGCACTAACCAAAAACCAACAGAACTAGCTTGGGAGCTAGAAAGAACAAAGGGCGCTAGCGTGGAAGCTAGGGACATAAACAAACAAAATAGCATATAAGCTAACAAGTATACAAAAATAGATTTACCACAATGTTGGAAGAGTGGCGTCAGCTGTTGCGTGTAGCAAGCAAGAGTCCGAGACTGAATGTCAAACAGAGGCGGGCGTATATAGGGAGATAAATAATCAAGGGCAGGTGCGCGTGATCAAAGCAGAGACAGGTGACACTAAATGGGTAACTATGACAACAGAAACAAAACCAGGAAGTGCCACAAAGAACTGAGGAAGACGAATACTACACAGAATGTGATAAACAGAACCAAAACCATAATATGCCGTGATCCAAGACGTGGATCATGACATTTATAATCTCACTAAAACACTGTTAACACAATAAGCAGATAAGGGATTTTCCAGAATTATCCAAGTAAATGTGTCTAATAACATTTGAATCGCTCCCACTGCCGTCGCCTTTTTTTTTTTTTTCCCCTAGTGCTTCACTCTAACTTTCCTCATCCACAGATCTTTCATCCTCGCTCAAATTAATGGGGAAATTGTCGCTTTCTCCGTCCCAATCACTCTTGATGCTGGTGGCTATGATTGTAAACAATGTTCAGATGTGAGGATCTCCACAACCCGTGATGTCACACGCACATCGTCTGCTACTTCCGGTACAGGCAAGGCTTTTTTTATTAGCGACTAAAAGTTGCGAACTTTATCGTCAATTTTTTCTACTAAATCCTTTCAGCAAAAATATGGCAATATCGCAAAATGATCAAGTATGACACATAGAATGGAGCTGCTATCCCCGTTTAAATAAGAACATCTCATTTCAGTAGGCCTTTAAACAGCATTGTCGTGTGTCAGAAGTACTGGAAGAAGACGGTTTCAGTTCTTGTCCAAAACCCAAAAGCAGTGAAGTTGTCACGTTGTGTAAATGCTAAATAAAAAGAGAATACAATGATATGCAAATCCTTTTCAACTTACCGTATTTCCTTGAATTGCGGCTGGGGCGCTAATTATTTTAAAACCTTTTCTCAATCCGGCACTTACCAAAGGCATGCGGTAAAAATTTGAGTGTGATGTAAGGATACCGTCATGAAAAGCACATTTAATTTAAAAAGAAAAACGTTATTATTGTCTAACCCAGGGGTCACCAACCTTTTTGAAACCAAGAGCTACTTCTTGGGTACCGATTAATGCGAAGGGCTACCAGTTTGATACACACTTAAATACATTGCCAGAAATAGCCAATTTGCTCAATTTACCATTAATAAATAAATCTACATATATATATTAAAAAATGGGTATTTCTGTCTGTCATTCCGTCATACATTTTTTTTCCTTTTACGGAAGGTTTTTTGTAGAGAATAAATGATGAAAAAAACACTTAATTGAACGGTTTAAAAGAGGAGAAAACACGAAAAAAATGAAAATTAAATTTTGAAACATAGTTCATCGTCAATTTCGACTCTTTAAAATTAAAAATTCAACAGAAAAAAATAAAGAGAAAAACTAGCTAATTCGAATATTTAAAAAAAAAATAATTATGGAACATCATTAGTAATTTTTCCTGATTAAGACTAATTTTAGAATTTTGATGACATGTTTTAAATAGGTTAAAATCCAATCTGCACTTTGTTAGAATATATAACAAATTGGACCAAGCTATATTTCTAACAAAGACAAATCATTATTTCTTCTAGATTTTCCAGAATTTTTTTTTTAAAGAAATTCAAAAGACTTTGAAATAAGATTTAAATTTGATTCTACAGATTTTCTAGATATGCCAGAATATTTTAATTTTTATTTTAACCATAATAAGTTTGAAGAAGCTAAAATGAAGAATTGAATTAAAATGTACTTATTATTGTTTACAATTAACAAAAAAATACTAGAACATTGATTTAAATGGTCAGGAAAGAAGAGGAAGGAATTTCAAAGATAAAAACGTATGTGTTTGAAAATCCTAAAATCATTTTTAAAGTTGTATTTTTCTCTAAAATTGTCTTTCTGGAAGTTATAAGAAGCAAAGTAAATAAATAAATGAATTTATTTAAACAAGTGAAGACCAAGTCTTTAAAATATTTTCTTGGATTTTCAAATTCTATTTGAGTTTTGTCTCTCTTAGAATTAAAAATGTCGAGCAAAGCGAGACCAGCTGTCACACTATGGATCATGTTTTGTTTTGGTCATGTTCGGTTTGTTTTTTTTTGGACATTTGGTTCTGTCTTTTCACTTCCTGGTTTGTTTTGTTACCATAGCTACTCATTAGTTTCCCCTAGTCACGTCTCTATCATAAGCCTCTCACACCTGTTTCTAGTTACCACGGCTACTATTTAAGCATTTTACTTTCCGTCCATTAGTCTGGGATTTTTGCATTCTGCTTCATGCCTTCACGATTACCTCCTACGTACCCTGCTATCCATGCCCCTTGTTTCGGTCACAGTAAGTGTTTTTGTTTTAGTTGTTCATAGTTTTGCCACAGTGCAAGTTTAACTTTATAGTTTATCGTCTTTCATGCCATCGAGCAGGTGTTTTGTATTCCTGTTTGTATTTTTGTAGCCAAGTTTTGTACCTCTTTCTGAGCGCCCTTAGTTCGATTATTTTTGTATCTAGTATCCAAATAAACCATGTACTTACACTCTCGTTTGGCTCGTCCCGTATCCTCTCTGCATCGAATAAGCAAAAATAACCACAGTCCAGGCTTGACACCAGCTTGCTAGTAAATAAATACAATTTAAGAAAATAGAGGCAGCTCACTGGTAAGTGCTGCTATTTGAGCTATTTTTAGAACAGGCCAGCGGGCGACTCATCTGGTCCTTACGGGTGACCTGGTGCCCGCGGGCACTGCGTTGGTGACCCCTGACCTAACCTTTACTTATAAATGAAGTCCATGCGCAGCTCCTTCTGGTCAAAAGCATCGATAACTTGTTTATAGAAGTCTTCCTTATCTTTCTTCAGTTTTAAAAGTCTCTCTGTCTTGATGGAGATTTTCCTTTATTACCTCCTGCTTCGATTGAAAGTCCAGTTTAGAAAACTGTTTTATCAGTTAGCTCGGCTCCTCACGTGTAGGGCAGGCAAAGACAGAATTATCCTCGGAAAACTACCCCTCTCGTTCATCTCTGTGGGTGATCTCTTTATCCCACCGCTGCCACCATGAAGTGTTATTGTATAAATAATACACTGGGTATTTAGGACTGGAACATGATTTATTTCAGCCCGGTTGTTTACATAGCCAGCATAAGAGTAGTGGTGTTACATCCTAAAAGGTCCGTTGTGCACCCCCCAGCACATATCACGTCACTCGTTGTCACTTAATCTGTAGCAAAGTAGTCGCAAGAAGGATCACTAGCGCCCTCTACCACTAGGAGGCGGGAGTCATTTAATGACTCATATTTGACACACGCAGCTACGGTATATTAATAAAACATAGCTGCTTACTGTTATTTTTAGCATATTCAATAGCTTGGACCTTAAATCCTACTGAATAGCTCTTAATCTTCTTCCCTTTATGCGATTTCAAATTATTGAAATCAGCCTCCTCCATTTTGAAAATGATGACAGGTGAAGTGTCACTCGTGACGTGACGAGTTTGACCCGGAGGAAATTCTAGACATGCGCTCATAAAAATAATATTTTGCGAAACAAGTTTTACCCGGCGTTAATCCTGAGCCGGCGTTAATGCTAAGCGTGCGCTAATTATTTTGCGAAACGAGTTTGACCCGGCAGTAATTCTAGGCAGGCGCATACTATATACGCGGCAGCAAATCAAGGAAATACGGTATATTCAATTGAATAGACTGTAAAGACGAGATATTTCATGTTCAAACTGAGAAACGTCTTTTTTGTGTGTGCAAATAATCATCAACTTAGAATTTAATGGAAAATAGTTGTCACAGGGGCAATTTTAGCAGTGGGTTACATGCCCGCTGTTACACTGTGTTACTCTCCACCCTCCGCTCCCCGTGCCGCTCACCTCTTCTAATGATGTTCTCCGCAGCGGTCGGAGGCATGGAGGTGCAGGAGCCAATCCCGAGGCAGCAAACAGCAAGGCAGTTCCTTCAAAAGGTGGCGGCTGCCCACTCTTCCTATAGAGGGGCAGCAAGGAAGTGCAGGGAGCAGCTCAGGCCAGACCAGGTGTGTAGCGGGCCAGACTACTACAGGTAAGAGGTACAGTGCATGATGGTGTACGGTTTTACATAATGTCTATGCCAGGGGTGTCCAAACTTTTTGACTTGGGGGCCGCATTGGGCTAAAAATGTTTGGACTGGGGTGCCGAATATATATATATATATATATATATATATATATATATATATACATACATACACATGGATGTATGTGTATTTGACTACATATGTATATATAGTCGAGGTTTCTGTGGTTTATCCGTTATATACATATGTATATGCATATAATGTATGGGTATATATGTATGTATGTATGTATGTATGTATAGTCAAGGTTTCTGTGGTATATCCGTTATATACATATGTATATGTACTGTATGTACTGCATGTGTATACATATATGTATACCCAATATATTCACAGTATATATGTACACATACTGTACATACACAGTATGTGTACATATATACACATATTCTATTCATATAAAATTGCATACATCTATAATATGATGTATACATGTACAATATGATGTGTGTATATACTGTATGTATATACATATATATACATACATATATATACATATATATATATATACATACATATAGATACATATATATATATATATATATATATATATATATATATATATATATGTATATACATACATATAGATACATATATATATATATATATATATATAGCAGAAAAGAAACAGCAGATCAACTGGTCTAAAAAGGGGGTCTATTTAAAGGCTAGAGTATAAAAATGAGTTTTAGGATGGACTTAAATGCTTCTACTGAGGTAGCATCTCTACCTAAGTCAACTGTGTGTGTGTTGACTTTATTTATTCCATCCATCCAATTTCTACCACTATATATATATATATATAAATTGCAGGTAATGAAAATGGGATTCAAGACATATTTTGGACACTCCTGATCTAATCTGTCGGATTGTGTTGGTTGTAGTTAAGTCACTTGATTGTTCCGGTGGTCCGTTAATTACCGAAAAAGCGTACTTACGGCGTGCCCCCTATCGTCTCTATTGTCCAGTGCAGGTGTTCGTCATGTCTCCTCTTGGATTTTAACAATTTAAGTCCATTTTTGACCATGATAGGATTTTGCTCATTTTCCACAGGAAGCGCTCACAAAAGTGAACATGGCGACACATCCTCTCATCCACCTTGGACTCCTTCTGGCCATGGTTTTGTTACCAGGTAAACCTCTAATGGATGAATGAATGCATGACTATGAATGTCTACTGCACTAATTCGTTAATAAATCCTTAAAAAGGATGAATGTCAAAATGCGTTCTATGCAGGTTGAAAATGCCAAAAAGTGGGCAAGGCTTGATGTACAAACGTTGTTTCCATATGAGTTGGGAAATTGTGTTAGATGTAAATATAAACGGAATACAATGATTTGCAAATCCTTTTCAACCCATATTCAGTTGAATATGCTACAAAGACAACATATTTGATGTTCAAACTCATAAACTTTATTTTTTTTTGCAAATAATAATTAACTTAGAATTTCATGGCTGCAACACGTGCCAAAGTAGTTGGGAAAGGGCATGTTCACCACTGTGTTACATCACTTTTTCTTTTAACAACACTCAATAAACGTTTGGGAACTGAAGAAACTAATTGTTGAAGCTTTGAAAGTGGAATTCTTTCCCATTCTTGTTTTATGTAGAGCTTCAGTCGTTCAACAGTCCGGGGTTTTCGCTGTCGTATTTTACGCTTCATAATGTGCCACACATTTTCAATGGGAGACATGTCTGGACTGCAGCCGGACCAGGAAAGTACCCGCACTCTTTTACTACAAAACCACGTCGTTGTAACACGTGGCTTGGCATTGTCTTGCTGAAATAAGCAGATGCGTCCATGATAACGTTGCTTGGATGACAACATATGTTGCTCCAAAACCTGTATGTACCTTTCAGCATTAATGGTGCCTTCACAGATGTGTAAGTTACCCATGCCTTGGGCACTAATGCACCCCCATACCATCACAGATGCTGGCTTTTGAACTTTGCGCCTATAACAATCCGGATGGATATTTTCCTCTTTGTTCTGGAGGACACCACATCCACAGTTTCCAAATATAATTGGAAATGTGGACTCGTCAGACCACAGGACACTTTTTCACTTTGCATCAGTCCATCTTAGATGAGCTCAGGCCCAGCGAAGCGGGCGGCGTTTCTGGGTTCTGTTGATAAATGGGTTTTGCTTTGCATAGTAGAGTTTTAACTTGCACTTACAGATGGTAGCGACCAACTGTAGTTACTGACAGTGGTTTAATCAAGTGTTCCTGAGCCCACATGGTGATATCCTTTACACACTGACGTCAGTTTTTGATGCAGTACCGCCTGAGGGATCAAAGGTCTGTAATATCATCGCTTACGTGGAGTGATTTCTCCAGATTATCTCAACCTGATTTTAATTGGGGATACAAGTGTTGTACTCATTAAAGTGTTAAAAATAAATTTAACACTTTTAACATAAACTGTCTTTTAAGCGCAGTTCTGCGTAAACTAATTAAATTCTTCATGCATTTTGTGTTTATTTTGTAGGTGGGTTTTTTTCCCCCCCAAAAAACAAGTTATGTTAAATATAAGATAAATTATATTTATGTTTTACCGTTGACTTTTAGCAGAATAATCTCGAGATCAACTTCAGATCCCTTTGTCAATTATTAGTTTTAATGTTGTTTATGTTTTTTCTTTGTTTTAGGCCCTTCTTTAGAAACAACAAAAAACAGCTCAGTTTTTTATATGGCAAACACAAAATATCCAACATTTGCCCCCAAAAATATCTCAAAGTGGAATATTTAATGTGACGTAATTGGAGCCTTGAATAGGTCAATAATTCATAATGACATTGATTTTAATTCACTTATTATTTTTTTTAAAGAAAAAAACCGCCTGCATGGCAGCTTTGTTATTAGAGTAAGCATTGCAAAATGTTCCTCTTACATTTTACATTTGCTCTTTTATACCACTTTTTATGTTTTAATTGTTTTCAATCGTATTTTTTAAATGTGCTGTGGGGCCGTTAAAAAATGACCTGCGAGCCGCAAAAAAAAACCTCACTATGTAAAAGCACTTTTACATAGTGAAAACCAATATCTAAGTTACATTTAAAGCAGTGTGGGTGGCACTGGGAGCAGGTGGGTCAAGTGTCTTGCCCAAGGACACAACGGCAGTGACTAGGATGGCGGAAGCGGGGATCAAACCTGGAACCCTCAAGTTGCCGGCACGGCCGCACTACCAACCGAGCTAAACATATGTTTAATGTACCATAAGATTTTTTGTTAAAATAAAGCCAATAATGCAATTTTTTTGTGGTCCCTTTATTAAGGAAAGTATTGATAAGTATCAAAATAAACACTATTCATCTAGATACGTTTTTTAATTCTATGAGATCTCTTTAGACATGAAACACTCACTTGGTCAACTTTACACTATTTTAATGCAATATAAGAGAGTAATGCTGCCGGGCCCCAACATGTTTGAGAAACATGTTTTTCGTCATACTTTAGCATGACAATGAATTACAAAGCATATTCTAAACACAGTGCGTGAAAATTATCCCGACGAAAGCCAAACAAATGTTTGTTCACGCCATAAAGAAGCAAGTCGTTGCCATGTTTAGCTGATTCCACAGTTTTTTATTTTAGTAGTGGTAAACTTCAGCAGAGCATGTTTATAGCACGGTGGTAATGAGTTTGTTTGAGGGCTCCCACTTTGTAGTTTTACAGGTCAGGGCGGCCCCCCCAGCACTTGCACAAACATACAGCTATGAATTAGAATTGGAAGAAAGCTAGTTAAAAGCCCGACTGAGGGGCGGGGCAGGCTTAATTTGCAGGATGCTGCATGAGCCGGGGCGCCAGAGTCCCCGGCACCTGCCGCGTTCCCACCTCGGGGGGGCCCTTTTATTTCAAGCGTCTCAGCAATTTTTCCTACTTAGCGTAAAAGGAAAGTGTGGCATCTGGTCCTTGTCAGCAAAAGTTCCTGCCGTTGCTAATGTGGCTCCTGTCCGGGTTTTTACAGAGTTCCTGGGGGCCGTCCCACTGGAGCTACACAAGCAGGACCAAGGTGAGCGCACAACATTTTCAACCTTATTATGTCTTCTAGCATGCATGTGCTTTTATGCTCTTGCAACTGAAGATTGGAAGGTGAAGAAAGATTTTTGTACATATTAATTATAAAATGTTTTTGCCATAATAAATGGCATTCCCCCCCCCCAAAAAAATAGTTTAAATATTTAAGAGTAATATTTACTGTGAAGAACACATTTCATTCAAATAAAACAAAACAAAATAATAAAATATAAGATAATACAATAAATTATGAAAATATGCATGTATAAAAATTCCAACAACTAAGACCTTCGCCAGGCCCTATTTACCAATGATAAATAATACTCCGATAATAAATAAATAATTAAAATACACATTTAAAAAAAAATTCCCCAAAAACTAAGAAAGACCTTCGCAAGGCCCTTTTTCCCAATTATGAATAATACTCTGATAAAAAAACAAAACAAAACAAAAACATTTTTAGTTAAAAAATATACAAAAACTAAGACAGACCTTCGCCAGGCCCTATTTCCCATTAATAAATATTACTCCAATAAAAAATAAATAAATAAAAAAAACATTTTTATTCAAAAAAATAAACAAACACTAAGAAAGACCTTCGCCAGGCCCTATTTCCTAGTTATGAATAATACTCCGATAATAGATAAATAATTAAAATATACATGTTTTTAAAACAATTACCCAAAAACTAAGACAGACCTCCGCCAGGCCCTATTTCCCAGTTATAAATAATACTCCAATAATAAATAAATAATTAATATATATATACATATATATATATTTTTTTTTTAAATATCCAAAAAATAAGAAAGACCTTCACCAGTCCCTATTTCCCAGTTATGAATAATACTCAGATAATAAATAAATAATTAAAATATACATTTTTAATCTAAAAAACATATAAAATGTTGGTGTCGTTTACTTGAGTCATATTGCCATCATAGTGCATTCTACACGTATCTCTTATGTTTGACTGCCATCTACTGGTCACACTTATCATTACACCGTGTACCAAATATAATAGCTACGGAGTCGGTAAGCTAAACCATAATTATTCCGTACATTAGGCGGAGCGGGGTATAAGGCGGACTGGGGAATGATTTTAAGTGCGCCTTATAGTCCGGAAAATACGGTATACATACATCCTGGCACTTTCAATCCATACTGTGGCTTGAACCACATGTTTTGTACTAAAACAAATTATAAAATTAAAAAATGTATATGAAAAAACCTCCCTTATACAACTTTCAAACTGACGCCAGTACAAGTACCATACCAGACCAGCACTAAACCGACAGTGGGGCGAGGAGTGTGTTGGAGTTCAAATTTTATACGTAGCGCCTTGTCATTAATTCATCGACATTTGAGTGAGGGGAAAGTGGATGTTGAGATGGACAGGCGGATCGGTGCGACGTCTTCAGTAATGCGGACGCTGTATCGATCCGTTGTGGTGAAGAAGGAGCTGAGCCGGAAGGCAAAGCTCTCAATTTACCGGTCGATCTACGTTCCCATCCTCACCTATGGTCAAGAGCTTTGGGTTATGACTGAAAGGACAAGATCACGGGTACAAGCGGTCAAAATGAGTTTCCTCCACCAGGTGGCGGGGTTCTCCCTTAGAGCAGGGGTCGGCAACCCAAAATGTTGAAAGAGCCATATTGAACCAAAAATACAAAAACAAATCTGTCTGGAGCAGAGAAAAAATAAAAGCCGTACTACATACAGATAGTGTGTCATGAGATATAAATTGAATTATGAGGACTTAAAGGAAACTAAATGAGCTCAAATATAGCTACACATGAGGCATAGTAATGCAATATGTACATTAGGGCTGGGCGATATGACTAAAAAATGTATCACGATATAAGTGTTTCAGTCGATATCAATAATTATTGATAATAAAAAAAAAATATTCTAAATAAAGACCAGGAGAAAAAAGGCTGAATTTAAATACTTTTATTTTAAATATAACCTTTAACCTTTAGAACGAGGTCAGCATTAAGAAAAACTGTCAAATGAATGAAAATACTGGTCGATGTGCAAATATTGACATTAAATAAATGCTTACCCAGACTTCTCAACTATGCTGAGCGGTAGCATGTCCTTCGCTAATTGATACACTACTGCATCCCTTATTTTTTTTTTTTTATAACGTTTTGAATTTTTGTCGTATGGGTACCTCTCGATGGTGGTCTGTTGTTGCCGCTTCGGTGCTGTTCCACTTGCACCGGCTGATGTTGTGACTGTTTGCTGCTGTACTCCAGCGGCTCAGGTGGTAAAATAAGTTTGTCGTGTTCCAAGACTTGGTCGGGACGACGACCTGGCAAAGTTTGCAGACAGTATTACTCTGATTCGTATCGGACTTAAACAATCCCAAACACTGCCAAACTGGTGACGTAACGTTTCCTCTTTTATTTACAATTTCCTCTCGTGCTGCCACACTCATATTCCCGTTTCATTCATTAACGTGGACCCCAACTTAAACAAGTTGAAAAACTTATTCGGGTGTTAGCATTTAGTGGTCAATTGTACGGAATATGTACTGTACTGTGCAATCCACTAATAAAAGTATCAATCAATCTTTGCTTTTTTTTTCCTGTTAGCATTTCCCAGAATGCCTTGCGGTTCGGGCTCGGCCGTGATAGGTCGAAAGGCTAAAGTCCTTTCTTTGCCTACACTCCCCAGAATGCCGTGCGGTTCCGGCTCTGTGTTTCTTTTTGATTGAATGATACTTTTATTAGTAGTTTGCACAGTACAGTACATATTCCGTACAATTGACCACTAAATGGTAACACCCGAATAAGTTTTTCAACTTGTTTAAGTCGGGGTCCACGTTAATCAATGCATTACTATTTTTTTCTAACAGAACTCAGTGAAATTATCAAACGTTCTATCGACCCCATTTTCTATTAAAATCGATCATACGTCAATCGCGATATATATTATTGTTTTATCGCCCAGCCCTAATGTACATACAGCTAGCCTAAATAGCATGTTAGCATCGATTAGCTTACAGTCATGTAGTGAGCAAATATGTCTGATTAGCACTCCACACAAGTCAATAACATCAACAAAACTCACCTTTGTGCATTCATAAGCAACGTTATAAGTTTGGTGGACAAAACATAAAACACGTCTTAGAAAGTCGGAGAAAGTTATGCATGTACACAAACTGGGGTGAGTTCAAGGACCGCCAAAATTAGTAGGACAAAACAGCGCTCGCCAAATACTCGAATCAGTGAAGCATGTTTAATATAAACAGTGTGATTTATAACAATTAGGGAGGTTTGTGTCATGTTTGTCCCAACACAGAAACCAAATTAAAACCAATAATGTTTCATATTTTTTTGAAAACGCTCCAGAGCGCCACTAGGGGGGCGCTAAAGAGCTTCATGTGGCTCCAGAGCCGCGGGTTGCCGACCCCTGCCTAAGAGATAGGGTGAGAAGCTCTGTTATCCGGGAGGAGCTCAAAGTAAAGCCTCTGCTCCTCCACATGGAGAGGAACCAGATGAGGTGGTCCAGGTGTCTGGTCAGGATGCCACCCGAACGCCTCCCTAGGGAGGTGTTTAGGGCACGTCTGACCGATAGGAAGACCCAGGACACGTTGGGAAGACTATGTCTCCCGGCTGGCCTGGGAACGCCTCAGGGATCCCCCGGGAGGATCTGGACCAAGTGGCTGGAGAGAGGGAAGTCTGGTCTATATGAGTTGTTGACCAGGACGTGTTGTCGTGTGCCACACAGCGTCCGAGCACGTGGAGGCCAACCTGCAGAAGCTGGCACGCCACAAAAGGAACATGCCCGTCATGGCCGCGCCTCAGTTCAAACCTGACTTCTGGGGCTGGTACAAGTACTTCATGGACTCCCACAACCAGGAAGGAGTGAGTCCAATTTTGATTTGCTTGTATTAATCTCTGTAGACACACTTTTGGACTCCAAAAAAATACAGTCTGGAAAAGCTTTGTCTGTCCTTATAGATCATGTTTTTCAACCGTGAGATATTGTCTGGTGTGCTGTGGGAAATTACGGAACTTCACCCAATTGGTCCAAAAAATATTTTTTCGCAAATAAATAATTATCAATCATTGTTTATTTATATAGCCCTAAATCACAAGTGTCTCAAAGGGCTGCACAGGTCCAGTCCATAGTGGATCTAACATAATAGTGAGAGTCCAGTCCATAGTGGATCTAACATAATAGTGAGAGTCCAGTCCATAGTGGATTCAACATAATAGTGTGAGAGTCCAGTCCATAGTGGATCTTACATAATAGTGTGAGAGTCCAGTCCATAGTGGATCTAGCATAATAGTGAGAGTCCAGTCCATAGTGGATCTAACATAATAGTGTGAGAGTCCAGTCCATAGTGGATCTAACATAATAGTGAAAGTCCAGTCCATAGTGGATCTAACATAATAGTGTGAGTCCAGTCCATAGTGGATCCAACATAATAGTGTGAGAGTCCAGTCCATAGTGGATCTAACATAATAGTGTGAGAGTCCAGTCCATAGTGGATCTAACATAATAGTGAAAGTCCAGTCCATAGTGGCTCTAACATAATAGTGTGATCCAGTCCATAGTGGATCTAACATAATAGTGAGAGTCCAGTCCATAGCGGATCTAACATAATAGTGTGAGAGTCCAGTCCATAGTGAGTCTGACATAATATTGAGAGTCCAGTCCATAGCGGATCTAATATAATAGTATGAGAGTCCAGTCCATAGTGGATCTAACATAATAGAGAGAGTCCAGTCCATAGCGGATCTAACATAATAGTGTGAGAGTCCAGTCCATAGTGAGTCTAACATAATATTGAGAGTCCAGTCCATAGCGGATCTAATATAATAGTATGAGAGTCCAGTCCATAGTGGATCTAACATAATAGTGTGAGAGTCCAGTCCATAGTGGATCTAACATAATAGTGTGAGAGTCCAGTCCATAGTGGGTCTAACATAATAGTGTGAGAGTCCAGTCCATAGTGGATCTAACATAATATTGAGAGTCCAGTCCATAGCGGATCTAACATAATAGTGTGAGAGTCCAGTCCATAGTGAGTCTAACATAATATTGAGAGTCCAGTCCATAGCGGATCTAATATAATAGTATGAGAGTCCAGTCCATAGCGGATCTAACATAACAGTGTGAGAGTCCAGTCCATAGTGGATCTGACATAATAGTGTGAGAGTCCAGTCCATAGTGGATCTGACATAATAGTGTGAGAGTCCAGTCCATAGTGGGGCCAGCAGGAGACCATCCCGAGCGGAGACAGGTCAGCAGCGCAGAGATGTCCCCAACCGATGCTCAGGCGAGCGGTCCTCCTGACTCTGGACATGGCCACCGGACCTGTGCCCCCACTTCCACAAGGAAGAGGGGGGCAGAGTAGAAAAGAAAAGGAATGACAGATCAACTGGTCTAAAAAGGGGGTCTATTTAAAGGCTAGAGATTTCTTTAATATTTTAAGAATTCTAATCTGCAAATAATGTGCCTTTCTTAGTGTCTGTGCTGTGTAAAACTCGGCAGGGTAAGCACGTACTGTAATACTCCATCTCAGCAGGTGGCAGCACGTAGTTCATTGCTCTGTAAAAGTCGGAATGTGTCGGGTGAGACGAGGATGGTTTGTTGTGATCCCATAATGCAGACCACAGCGGGAGGCAGGGTGCAGGTAAAAAGGTATTTGTTCGTGACATAATAGTTACATGTGAGGAATCTCAAAAAAATACAGGAAAAAAATGAAAAAGAGACCAAAATAACCAGCCCTAACAATGTTCAACATGATACAAAAGGAACTTTTTATAACGGTTTCCAAGATATTAATACGTTTTTAATGATTTGACTGGCCTATAAATGAGTGCATAATGATGCAATAAACAATAGAAATTGATCTTTTGCGATGATTTTGTTCATATTTGTCTTTAAGGTTGAAGATATGGACCGTCTGTACTTGGCGTACCTGCAGAACAAGCACAGGTCAGAGGAAGGCCCCACCTTCAACCACTACCTGAAACACCTGAGCGAGATCTACAAAGCCTGTGCAGACTCCGACGACCCAGAATGCATTGCGGAGTCCACCAGCAAGCCCAAAGCTGCCATGGTGATGCCCGCCCCCGTCAGGTCTGCCGCCGTCAGAATGTGCAACCCCCACGTCGACCCCTACTGCCACTTCCCTCTGGCACACAAAGCCGCCGGCCCCGAGCCTGGGCCTGCTCCAGCCAAGGCACCCGCCCCTGTCCTCAGTCCCTTAATGCCCATGCCAATGAAGAGCCCTGTTGGCTTCTACCATGCCCCGGTCTTGGAGTCCTTCCTGAGCCACGAGCAGAAAGCCGAGCTGTTACGGATCTGCAACCATGAAGACGTCGAGTGTCTGCAATACCACCTGAGGGCGGCTTACGGCTACCGCCCTGCCGCCGCTCCTGCTCCCTCCTACAGTGCCCTTGGATGCGACCCAAATGACCCCTACTGCATGCCTGTGATGGTGCAGAAAGCCCCCACAGGTTTCTACCACCTCCTCTACCCCAGCTGTGACCCCACAGTGGACCCCTTGTGCGTGGGCAACGGGGCCGCCCCTTCCAACCTGGGTGCCGACTCGGGAGTGCCTCAAGAGCAGCATTGCAACCCTCTCTTTGATGCCGGCTGCAACCCCCTGTCTGCCACCAAGCTGTCTGGCCTCACCAAACCTGTGCTGCAGTACGCCCCTAAGGACCATCCTGCACACGTCGCCGCTCCCATGGCCTGCGACCCCCGCTACGACCCGTACTGCATACCGGCAGCCGCCGCTGCCGCTGGCAAGACGTGGCCACGTCTCCCAAAGCACCAGGTCTGAATTTGAAGTCCTGCTTGTAGGTTTTACTGTGTTGATTAATGTAACCATCTTTACAGCTTGTCTTTTTCAATACTGTAGTGATATGTTGCTTTGCTGTCTTTAAACTGCTTCTGCTTCCAACAAAAAAACACCAATCCATCCACTCAATCAATCAACCAGGTTCGCCACAAGGTCGGCATTCGCGGCAAGACCAGGGAGGGCCATGACTGCTATGTGCACTATGACAAAGACTGCACGCCGCTGGAGTCTCGCCCCAAGGCCAAGAGCGACATCCGGGCTCCGGCCGAGCCTCTCTGCCATCCCTATGACCCCAGCTGTGCCAAGTTTTCTGCACCCCCCGCCATGCAAGCCCAAAAGTCCGGCCCAGGCACAGGCACAGGCGGCATTATCTTCCCAGACCCCGACTGCGACCCCGAGATTGACTACAACTGTCGCCTGCGTCACGCCGACACCGCCGCTGAGGAGAAGACGTTGGCCAAGCCCGCCAAGAAGTCCATGAAAGCTGTCGTCAGCTTTGAAGACTTCCTGCTGGGCTTCATGAGCCAGCACAAATAGATACAGAAACCATAATCCCAAATACTGTTAACCAAAAGCTTCACTCGGACTAGCTCTAGCTATCAGCAGTGCAATGAAATGATAGGACAGTTGTGGATTAAAGTTTGTAGAAGACCATGTACAGCGGTTGTCAGACTTCGGCATCTGTTGTAATTACAACCTCTTCTTTTATTTAGTTTGGATGAAGTTTGAAATAAATTAACATTTAAAACAATAAAACAAGTCTAAAGTGAACTGATGACCATACTTGCCAACTTTGAGACCTCCGATTTCGGGAGGTGGGGGGAGGGGTGGGGTGTGGGCGTGGTTAAGAGGGGAGGAGTATATTTACAGCTACAATTCACCAAGTCAAGTATTTCATATATTAATAAGAAATAATTTCAGTAAATTCTAACAATATATATATATATATATATATATATATATATATATATATATATATATATACATAACAAAAATACTTGAATTTCAGTGTTCATTTATTTACACATATACACACACATAACACTCATCTACTCATTGTTGAGTTAAGGGTTGAACTGTCCATCCTTGTTCTATTCTCTGTCACTATTTTTCTAACCATGCTGAACATGCTGTATCTTCCTCGTTCTTCTGCTTCATAAATGGTAAATGGGTTGTACTTGTATGGCGCTTTTATACCCCTTTTTTACGGAGCCCAAGGCGCTTTGACAGTATTTTCAACATTCGCCCATTCACACACACATTTACACACTGACGGCGGGAGCTGCCATGCAAGGCGCTCACCAGGACCAAGTAGCAGCAAGGGGGAAGTGTCTTGCCCAAGGACACAACGGACGTGACTAGGATGGTAGAAGGTGGGGATTGAACAAATAGCCCTGATTGCTGGCACAGCCACTCTACCAACTTCGCCACGCCGTCCCCCCGTCTCCTTGTTGTGTGCGCAGTTGTGCATTGCACTCTCTAAGAGTGTCACACCATTGCTGTTTACGGCAGACAAACTGCTTTACGGTAGACGGAAACGTGACTGCTGTTGTTGGGTGTTGTTACCGCGCTGGGTGGACGTTAATGAAACTGCCTAGCAATAAACCCACATAAGAAACCAAGAACTCGCCCTCGATCATTCTACAGTTATAACGTTATTGGGCAGACACGCTGTTTATATTGTGGGAAAGCGGACGTGAAAACAGGCTGTCGACACGTCACTCAGGTCCGCATGGAGCTGGAGGGGGCGTGGAGAAAATTTGTCCCGGGATGTTTTCGGGAGAGGCGCTGAATTTCGGGAGTGTCCCGGAAAATCCGGGAGGGTTGGCAAGTATGCTGATGATAGTAAGGTGGCGCTATTCTTTTACACCTACTTGAGCACTAAAGGGATTTTGTCATGGCTCTTTAATAAAAAAAATGATTTAATCAGCAGCATTTTTCAATGAAGAAACTCCAATGTGTCCCAGAGAAGGGATAAAGGAATTAAAGGTCCCCTCTCATTATGACTGTCAACATTTGCATTTCACAATTTGGGGAATTTACCAAGAAAATGGGTAAAAATAAGGGGTTATCATATCCAGCACATATAAAATCCTTTAACGGGGCGGCATACCTCGGTTGGTAGAGTGGCCATGCCAGCAACTTGAGGTTTGCAGGTTCGATACCCGCTTCTGCCATCCTAGTCACTGCCATTGTGTCCTTGGGCAAGGCACTTTACCCACCTGCTCCCAGTGCCACCCACACTGGTTTAGATGTAAAAAAAATAAATTGATATTGGGTTTCACTATGTAAAGCGTTTTGAGTCACTAGAGAAAAGGCGCTATATAAATACAATTCACTTCACTATTCAAATTCTTTATTAAAAATAGGAACAGCACATATTGATGAAGATATGAATAATATGCTGCCCTTTTTCACCGATTCTGTTTATAACTTTTATGGACGGATTTTTATAAGCACAGTCAGGGCGTTGAAGGGATTGGGTTTGGTGGCTGCAGGATAAAGTCTCTGCTTTCTGCAGATCTGGTCCTGATGGCTTCAACTGGCCAGGATCCTCAGCTCTAAATGGATCGGTTCGCAGCCGAGTGTGAAGTGACTGGTTGAGAATCAGCACCTCCATGGTTCTCGCCCGAAAAAGGGTGGAGTGCCATCTCCAAAAGACTTCTCCAAAATCGGGGGCTTCATCAAGACAGTCCATGATTTGCCGATCTGGGATTGAATTTAGTGCTTGAAGTCAATCTCACCAGGGGTGTTTTACGGTTCTTCAAAGTGTGCCGCAAATCCGCCAAGAATCTCAATCTTGTCTTTCAGCACTGAAACTCAATTGGTGTCCATCATTTGGACTGCGCCTCTCTTTGGGCCATAAACCTCCCTCAAGCCGCTGTAGAACTCTTTCATGTCATTTCTGTCAGCTGCCAGCCGCAGCTATTTTGGTTTTAGCTCCCACCAGTTTGTTTTCAGCTCTCCAGTGTATTTTTGAAGCTGGTGCCTTGCCTCTGTGAGCTTCAACTTGTTTTTCTTGTGTTTGCTGCTTCTCTTTTGGCTTATACTTATCAGTAATCATCATGTCCAGTTACTTGCCCTCTTCAAAGATCCAGTCCTGGTGTTTCTTCTCTGGTCTCCCAAGGACCTTGTCAGCAGTCTCAAGAAAAGCTGTCCTCACTATGTTCCATTTTTCATCTTGCGTTTTGGTGTGCCAGTTCTTTGATTTTCTTGTTAATTTCTTGTTGAAGTTAATGTTTCACAGTTTGCTTACATTGTGATCTGTGGAAAAGTCTGCACCTTTGATCCCTCTGGTGTCTTTACGGTCACTTCGCTTTGTGATCACATACTCCAGGAGGTGCCAGTGTTTTGATCTTGGGTTCATTCATGTGATTTTGTGGTAGGGTTGATGTTTAAAGGCCTACTGAAAGCCACTACTACCGACCACGCAGTCTGATAGTTTATATATCAATGATGAAATATTAACATTGCAACACATGCCAGATATATATATATATAATATATATATATATATGAAAGATGATATTAATTAAACAATTTGGTAACACTTTAGTATGGCCAACACATATTCACCATTAATTATCAATCAATCAATCAATCAATGTTTATTTATATAGCCCCAAATCACAAATGTCTCAAAGGACTGCACAAATCATTACGAATACAACATCCTCGGAAGAACCCACAAAAGGGCAAGGAAAACTCACACCCAGTGGGCAGGGAGAATTCACATCCAGTGGGACGCCAGTGACAATGCTGACTATGAGAAACCTTGGAGAGGACCTCAGATGTGGGCAACCCCCCCCCCCCCTCTAGGGGACCGAAAGCAATGGATGTCGAGCGGGTCTAACATGATACTGTGAAAGTTCAATCCATAGTAGCTCCAACACAGCCGCGAGAGTTCAGTTCAAGCGGATCCAAGACAGCAGCGAGAGTCCCGTCCACAGGAAACCATCTCAAGCGGATCAGCAGCGTAGAGATGTCCCCAACCGATACAGGCGAGCGGTCCATCCTGGGTCCCGACGAGCGGTCCATCCTGGGTCTCGACTCTGGACAGCCAGTACTTCATCCATGGTCATCGGACCGGACCCCCTCCACAAGGGAGGGGGGGACATAGGAGAAAGAAAAGAAGCGGCAGATCAACTGGTCTAAAAAGGAGGTCTATTTAAAGGCTAGAGTATACAGATGAGTTTTAAGGTGAGACTTAAATGCTTCTACTGAGGTAGCATCTCGAACTGTTACCGGGAGGGCATTCCAGAGTACTGGAGCCCGAACGGAAAACGCTCTATAGCCCGCAGACTTTTTTTGGGCTCTAGGAATCACTAATAAGCCGGAGTCTTTTGAACGCAGATTTCTTGCCGGGACATATGGTACAATACAATCGGCAAGATAGGCTGGAACTAGACCGTGTAGTATTTTATACGTAAGTAGTAAAACCTTAAAGTCACATCTTAAGTGCACAGGAAGCCAGTGCAGGTGAGCCAGTACAGGCGTAATGTGATCCAACTTTCTTGTTCTTGTCAAAAGTCTAGCAGCCGCATTTTGTACCAACTGTAATCTTTTAATGCTAGACATGGGGAGACCCGAAAATAATACGTTACAGTAATCGAGACGAGTAACTTTGGGGTTTGGGTTGGGGTTAGGGTTACGGAAGTCTCTTAGTTAATGGCTTACTGCTTGTAAAATAAGGCCATGCAAATTAGTAACTTATTGGCTCTTAATTAGTCATTATTAAGTACTTATTAATGCCTTATTTTGCATGGCCTTATTTTACAAGCAGTAAGCCATTAACTAAGAGACTTCCGTAACCCTAACCCCAACCCCAACCCAAACCCCAAACCCTAACCCCAACCCCAAACCCAACCCTAACCCTAACCCCAAACCTAACTCCAACCCTAACCCCAACCCCAACCCTTACCCCAACCCTAACCCTAACGCCAACCCTAACCCAAAAACCTCGACACTGCATTGTTGAGCATGAGCCCCGCCCACTGCAGACCTCCTATAAATTCTCCTCCTGCTCAAAACGGCTCAGTACTCTCCAGCAGTCGAATGGAGCACATCCTGCTGTGGAGACAAATAGAGAAGCCGTAAATCTCGGGGATTAGAAGTGCCCCACCTACTAGGGAATTAGGAGTGTCCCAGTAGGCATAGACTTGCAGTGAAAAAGATGTTTACGTCCTGCAATCAGTGCAAAGCCAGCCTGAAGAGGTCAAGAGACCGAAACGCGTCGCTGGATGGCAGGGCCAGTCATGCCCGTCACTAATTTGGCTGTTTGTGTCTGACGCAGCATGCGCATCTTTCGGGGTCTTCGGGGGGTTCCGGGTTTGGTGTGGGCGTCGCCCGGGCGGGCTGCAGACGGACTGTGCACACCCTTACCCCAATCCTAACCCTAACCCGAACCCTAACCCCTGATTAATTTCTCGGAAGCCCTGCCCGAGGAACACAAAAACAACCTCCAAAAAATAAACACTTATATACACAAAAATTATCACTTCATCACGGCACTCACCAGTGATGAGTTTGCTACAGGAAGGGATAACCTGCACTGGACTGAGGAGACTGCCAAGAACATGCTGAAGCACTGGCTTCACCATTTAAACTTGGCGTCCCCAAAAACCCGACCTGTCGGGGGGGAGACACAAACAACAACAACAACAACAACAATAACACCACCACCAACAATAACATCGTAAATTTATCAAAACACTTTATACTCACCTCCTCGCAGCGCTCCCTCCTCGACAAAGGCCTCACTTTTGTCCCGTCCGTCAACCTCAGTCCCGAGTGGCACCACCAAGTCAAATACGACCTGCAGGAATACCATAGGAGTATTAAACTGGCAGTGTATTATGAAAAGCAAGGGTCCCTCGGGCCGCGACCTTTCACCTCGAGGTCCGAATGGGAGCCCTCACCGGGTTTGCTACCTCCGGAGGTCCACATGCTGGTCCGGGCAGATGAACACCCATCGCTCCTGTCGGGTTGCGCCCTCACGGTAGCGCCCAACCTCACCCGGGATGAAACTGAGGCCCTCCACAGCCTCAAAAACAATAAAGACATAGTCATAAAACCGGCAGACAAGGGAAGCGCAGTGGTGATTATGGATAGGTCTCAATATGTCTGGGAGGGCACCAGACAGTTGAGCGACACGACTTATTACTTACCTTTGACCACACCCATTTACCCCCAAACTATTCCCATGACAGACAACATCATCCAAAATTTGCTTAAAAAACGGTTTATTAACGACAAACAAAAGACTTACCTTTTGGGCGAAGCGGACCCCCGCCCCCGCAGGTTTTACCTGCTCCCCAAAATACACAAAGAGCCACACAAGTGGAGCCGACCCCATGAAATTCCCCCAGGCAGGCCGATTGTTTCCGACTGCGGCAGCGAGACTTACAGAACGGCAGAATATATTGACTTCTATCTTACCCCACTCTCTATCCGACATGACAGCTACCTTAAGGACACATACGACTTCATCGAAAAAATCAAAAACCTAGTTATTCCCCAAGATGCTACTCTATTCACCATTGACATAGACAGTTTATACACCAACATAGACATCGACCAAGGCATCCAAGCCGTTAAAAATATTTTTCACAAATATCGGGATGTTAGCAGGCCCGAGAAAGAACTCCTGCAGCTTCTCGATATTAACCTCAGAAGAAATGATTTTGAATTTTACGGCCGTTTTTACCTACAAATCAAGGGCACGGCCATGGGGAAGAAGTTTGCCCCAGCCTACGCGAACATTTTCATGGCCGAATGGGAGACTTCCGCCCTCGCTGCCTGCAGTATTAAGCCCCTACATTATTTCCGCTACCTAGATGATATCTGGGGGGTGTGGACCCACTCCATGCAGGAGTTTGAGGTGTTCCTCCACACCTTGAACACTCACAACCCCAGTATCACCATCAAATCCACCACTAGCCCTACGTCAGTGGACTTCCTGGACACGACCACCTTCAAGGGCCCCGACTTTGCCTCCACACACCACCTAGACATCAAAGTATTTTTCAAACAGACTGACACCCATGCTCTCCTCCATAAAAGGAGCTTCCACCCCCGCCACACCTATGCGGGTTTGGTCAAGTCTCAGTTACTGAGATTTCACCGGATCTGCACCAGGCGGGAGGACTTTGTGACGGCCATGGGGGTCCTGTTCGCTGCCCTGAGGAAGAGGGGATATTCTAGGTCATTCCTCAGGGAGCAGTACAGGTGCTTCCTGGATCCGAAGAAGCCTCCCCCTGGTCAATCCATGATCCCACTAATCACGACCTTTTCACCTGCGGCGGTACAGGTGGCCAAAAACATTAAGGACAATTTTAAGGCCTTCGTGGAAACTAGCGGCAGACTTCTGGACCACTACTTGGTTTCTGCCTACCGTAAAAATCCCAACCTGGGTGATTTGTTGGTCAGGGCACGGATCTCCTCTCCCAGAGATCCACCCCCGAGCCGGAGCAGTGCCCCCTTGCGGCACATCCCTTGGCTGCTCAATCGCCAGAACGGCAAGATCTTCCGGCCGCTGTGCAGGGGCGACGCTCACACCCAAAACTGCGTGTATGTCATCCTCTGCCAGCGATGCCATATCATGTATGTTGGTGAAACGGGTAACACCATCGCCACCCGTTTTCACCAGCATAAACATAACATCACTCGGCAGAAGAACACCACCACCCACCTGGTGCAACATTTTATCCGGCACGGGTGGGCTTCTGTCCGAGCATGCGTCATCCAGAGCAACTCCAGATGGAGTACCGCCCAACGCAGGCGGGCGGAACGCCTCTGGATTGCCAAATTGGGGACTGAGCATCCGGGGGGCCTCAATGAGGCGTGAGTGCGAGCCCGCTGGGCCATAGACGGACCGTGCACACCCTTCTTATATTCTTTTTTACACTCTTTTATCGCCCTTCCCCCACCCCTTACCCTAACCCTAACCGACTCTCCTTCTTCACTCCTAAAACCTACCCGTCTCTTTTCTTTATACCTAAAACCTACCCATCTGTCCTTCTCTTTAAACCTAACCCTAACTCCTAACCCTAACCCCAACCCTAACCCCAACCCTAACCCTAACGGGGCTCAAACACATGTACAGGAGTTGAGGCACAAAAGAACAACCATATTTCCATTGACTTGCGTGGTTGGGCTGAGGGGTCCGTTGTGACACTGCAGGGGAACCGAAGCTCCACCCCCTGTAGAGCTCTCATAAATAAGTCCTCCTCCTACTCCACCGGCTCATTCGCTCTCCAGCTGTCGATGAGGGGACATCCAGCAGCGAAGACAAAACAGAAGCCGTGTGTTAGTTAACAGCCAACCTGATGAGGTCTGAGGGACCGAAACGCGTCGTTGGACAAACAGCAATTCGGCCGTGTTTGCCACCACATTGCACACCCAGGAGTTTGGCGTTGTACGCCTTCGGGGTTCTCGGGGGGGTTCTGCGACTGGTGTGGGCGTCGCCCGGACGGATTGCAGACGGACCGAGCACACCCTTACCCCAACCCTAATCCTAACCCCAACCCTAACCGGTTTAGGGTTGGGGTTAGGGGTAGGTTTTAGGCATAGAAAGACAGTCGGTTAGGGTCAAGGTTGGGGTAAGGGTAAGGATTTGGGTTAGGGTAAGGGTTAGGGTTGGGGTTAAAGGGTAAGTTTTAGGCATAGAAAGTCAGTCGGTTAGGGTTAGGGTTGGGGTAAGGGTAAGGATTTGGGTTAGGGTAAGGGTTAGGGTTAGGTTTTAGGCATAGAAAGACAGTCGGTTAGGGTTAGGGTTGGGGTAAGGATTTGGGGATAGGGTAAAGGTTAGGGTTAGGGTTGGGGTTGGGGTCAGGATTTGGGTTAGGGTAAGGGTTAGGTTTAGGGTTGGGGGTGGGGTTGGGGTAAGGGTAAGGGTAAGGATTTGGGTTAGGGTAAGGGTTGGGGTTAGGGATTGGGTAAGGATTTGGGTTAGGGTAAGGGTTAGGGTAAGGGTAAGGATTTGGGTTAGGGTAAGGGTTGGGGTTAGGGATGGGGTAAGGATTTGGGTTAGGGTAAGGGTTAGGGTTGGGGTTAGGGTTGGTGTTTGGTTTGTGGTTGGGGTTAGGGTTGGGGTTGGAGGGTAGGTCTTAGGCATAGAAAGACAGTCGGTTAGGGTTGGGGTTAGGGTTGGGGTAAGAGTAAGGATTTAGGGTTAGATTTAAAGAGAAAGAGAGACGGGTAGGATTTAGGCATAGAAAGAAAGTCCGTTAGGGTTGGGGTTAGAGGGTAGGTTTTAGGCATAGAAAGACAGTCCGTTAGGGTTGGTGTTAGGATTGGGGTTAGGGTTGGGGTAAGGATTTAGGGTTAGATTTAAAGAGAAAGAGAGATGGGTAGCATTTAGGCATAGAAAGAAAGTCGGTTAGGGTTGGGGTTATGGTTAGGGTTAGAGGGTAGGTTTTAGGCATAGAAAGACAGTCGGTTAGGGTTGGGGTTAGGGTTAACCCTATGGTTAGGGTTAACCCCAATACCAATACCCCAATTCGTGGTATGTTTGTATACTGACTAAAATAAAGGGGCATACATATGTACACATTGGTACAAATGTATACACATGTTTAAATATGTATATGTAAGCATATGTATACACACACATTATTGTAGATGAAACTAAACATGTCCCTACCTTTAAGACCTGTGTTTCCAATCCGTCTGTCGGCTCCCATCGTTCCAGGAATTCTTCGGGAAACAGGCAAACCATGTGGTCCTTGTGGAACCATTAATCACGGAGGACCAGAATAGCCGGTTGTTCAACGGCACAGCCCTTTTAGTGCTCACTGCTACTGCTGCCAGCCTCTCTGTCACAAAAAAAGAGATTCATTTAGGAACTGTATAATGTAGAGATTAAAAATATACCATACATGCATCTTATACACCAGGGGCCACCAACCTTTTTGAAACCAAGGGTTATTTCTTGAGTACTGATTTATGCGAAAGCCTACCAGTTTGATACACACTTAAATAAATTGCCAAAAATAGCCAATTTGCTACATTTATCTTTAGCTCTATGTTATTATTAATACTAAATATTATGTGGAAAAACTGATCTTAATGATTTAGGGTTAGGGTTAAGGTTAGCTATTCACTAACATTTTTTAACAAATCATGAATTACTTTGCACTATGTTTGTACAAATAATAACTCACGTAAAATACAAAAGTCAACTCTCATCATGTCACACTTTGAACCGGACACCAAATCTGATATCTGTTTCTTTGTCAGTTAGTGGGAAGCCTGGCATGGCATTCTGTTAACTAGTGTGTTGTACTCTGCTGTGTAACTAGAAACTGCAACTCTGAGTGAGTCTTGCAGATGTGCATCAGTGAGGCTTGTTCTGTTTTTCTTCTTGATGAAGTTCATGTCAGAAAAAGCTGATTCACAAAGATAAGTGGAACCAAACAGGCTTGCAACCTTCATAGCTGCTGCACATACACCACTGTACTTTTCTGTGTCAACAAGGCACCAAAAGTTTGGTGCAGCCTGGTGGGCTTTAAATTTTCAGGAAAGAAGAGGAATGAATTTAAAAGGTAAAAAGGTATATGTGTTTAAAAATCCTAAAATCATTTTCAAGAATGTATTTTTTCTCTTAAATTGTACTTCTGAAAGTTATAAGAAGCAAAGTAAAAAGACCAAGTCTTTAAAATATTTTCTTGGATTTTCTAATTAAATTTTAGTTTCGTCTCTCTTAGAATTAAAAATGTCGAGCAAAGCGAGAGTTAGGGTTAGCCCTAACCCTAAGCTTGCTAGTAGATAAATATAATTTAAAAAATAGAGGCAGCTCACTGGTAAGTGCTGCTATTTGAGCTATTTTTAGAACAGGCCAGCGGGCTACTCATCTGGTCCTTTAGGGCGACCTGGTGTCCGCGTTGGTGACCCCTGTTATACACAATAACTTATTCCTTCCTATAAAACACTAACCCTAACCTCTCCACACATCTTCCAACATTTTTGGTTTTGATTTGATTTTGGCTAACTGTCATTTTCAATTTTGACATACTGGACTGAAACTTTACACATGTAATAGAGTTGTTGTTTACAATAACAAGCAATTGATTATTTTTTTGGAGGGAAATTTGAGTGGTAAAGCTCACCTTGCAACATTCTTTATACCACATTAATAATATGCTGGTCAGATATATCTTGTCCCTGAAGAGAAGAACAACATTGTGTAAAAGTGACAACCATTACATTTCCTGAACAGTGAGTGGACTCACCGGTGGACCCTCAATACCCGGCCTGCCATGCACACCGCTCATGCCGTTCAACCCCCGAGGACCAGGCAGTCCGGGGGTCCTACATCACCTGGCTTCCCAGAGTCTCCATGTTGGACCATTATGTCCAAGGTCTCCTCACTCTGTGCTGCAAACACATACAAGTGCATGAAGTGTATATTTACTTCAATCAATCAATCAATGTTTACTTATATAGCCCTAAATCACTAGTGTCTCAAAGGGCTGCACAAACCACCACGACATCCTCGGTAGGCCCACATAAGGGCAAGGAAAACTCACACCCAGTGGGACATCGGTGACGATAATGACCCAGTGGGACGTCGGTGACAATGATGACTATGAGAACCTTAGAGAGGAGGAAAGCAATGGATGTCGAGCGGGTCTAACATGATACTGTGAAAGTTCAATCCATAATGGATCCAACACAGTCGCGAGAGTCCAGTCCAAAGCGGATCCAACACAGCAGCGAGAGTCCCGTTCACAGCAGAGCCAGCAGGAAACCATCCCAAGCGGAGGTGGATCAGCAGCGCAGAGATGTCCCCAGCCGATACACAGGCAAGCAGTACTTAACACATGATCATACACAACTCACCTGTCCTTTAGTGCCAGATTCTCCAGACATACCCTGTCACACCCAAACAATCATGAGATACTGATTTTAAAAATTGCAAATTCTGGTCCTTTAGATTTGTTTTCCTCCGTTTAGTAAGCACAGCACCAAGAAACATTTGTGTTTCTACATGTAGAGTTCAACTATGAAAATGTTTGAATGCAGTGTTGAAAGAGTGTCCAACAATAGTTTGTACAAAAACATGCAGAATGAGGGTTCCTACAAGTGGCAGGGCAAAAATACTGAAACACAATAACTCACTTTAATAAAAAAAAATGTTTTAAAGTACTATTAATGTATAATCTATACAAGATTCGTTTCTGCTCAGCTATTCATTAAAACGAAACAAGGGATGTCCAACACTTTACCACAAAGGGCCGCAAACTTAAAAGTTAATGAATGTAGGGGCCATTTTGGTTTTTAAAACCTTAAGGTCTTTCCTTGATTGTTAAAAGTCTTAGGGACCCAAAATGGGTCTCAGTCAAATAGTATATTATTTGTCTTTGCTTTCAATATTTAAATATCAACAGGTCAACTTCAGAAAGTTCAAAATGACTGTTCTTACTTTTTCCCCTTTCTCACCAGCTAGCTCCCCCACGTCGGAGTCTACCTTCAAGCAGAAAACAGAATATTTGTTAGTGTTTCATATTGAAGGCTCCAATCATTCACAAACAAAAGTGATACTCACAATGTCTCCATTGGGTCCACCTCTTCTTTGGAAGCCCTTTGAGTGAGGAGACAAACATACATGTATAACATGGAGTTAAAAATATCCCGTAAATACATCTTATACATGATAACTAATCCCACTACCTTCTATAAAACACTACCTTTAGATGAAAGTGTAAGTATTGATGTACTACAGTACAAGGATAGAAACACTTATATAATTTTGAACTTTAAGGGAAATAGTGAGTATTGATGGACAGAAACACTTATATACTATCTTTACAAAAAAAAATATGTATTGATGTACAGGGACAGAAATACTTAGTTTACTGTTATATTTAGAATAAAGTGTACTACAGTACAAGGACAGAATCACTTGTATAATATATTATCTTTAGAAGAAAGTGTATGTATTGATGTACTGAAATACTTACATAGTATACTACCTTTAGGAGAAAGTACATGACAAGGATAGAAACACTTACAGTTGTGATCAAAATTATTCAACGCCCACACAATTTTGGTGTTTTAGCAAGTTGGACATTTATTCCGTATTTTATTTATAGTCATATCAAATAAAGATGCATTAAGTAGACAAATGCAAATTGAATTACAACATTATATGTTGTAACATACCAAACAGTGTCATTTCTCTTAATATCTCATTGACAAAATTATTCAACCCCTTGAAGATCATAACTCTTAAGAACAGAATTTGAATAAGGTCTTTTCAATCAGGTGTTGAAAACACCTGTAGATGTGATTAGAAGCATAACGAGCAAAATTAAACTGATTGAAAAAGACAGTGACGCTCAGCTTCTTGTAGATGGTCAATGGTGTATTTGCAACATGGTGAAGTCCAGGGAGTAGTCAAAGAAGTCAAGAAAGGAGGTCATTTCTCTTCATAAGAAAGGATATGGATATAAGAAAATAGCAAAGACATTACACATTCCAAGAGACACAGTTGGGAGCATAATTTGCAAGTTCAAAGCTAAAGGCACAGTGGAAACACTACCTGGGCGTGGTAGAAAGAGGATGCTATGTGCAACTGCTGTCCGGTATTTGAAGCGTACAGTGGTGAAAACCCCCCGGGTAACAGCTGAGGAACTACAACAGGACATTGCAGAGGGGGGAACGCAGGTTTCGTCCCAGACAATAAGGCGCGCACTACGAGATGAAGGCCTCTATGCCAGAACTCCCAGGCGCACACCACTTCTGACTACCAGGCACAAGAAAATAGACTCCAGTATACCAAAAATCATCTGGACAAACCCCAAAGGTTTTGGGAAACTGTTCTATGGAGTGAAGAAACAAACTGGAACTCTTTGGGCCTATGAATCAAGGTTATGTCTGGAGGAGAAAAAAATGAAGCTTACAAAGAGAAGAACACCTTTCCTACTGTTAAGCATGGTGGGGGGTCAATTATGCTCTGAGGCTGTTTCTCTGCCTCAGGTACAGGGAATCTCCAGCGCGTTCAAGGCATTATGAATTCTATTTCCTAGCAGGATATATTAACTGCAAATGTCATGAAGTCAGTGACGAAGCTGAGGCTTGGGAGACGTTGGACCTTCCAACAGGACAACGATCCCAAGCATACCTCCAAATCAACATCAGAGTGGTTGCAGAAGAAGGGCTGGAAGACTCTGGAGTGGCCTTCACAGTCGCCAGACCTAAATCCTATGGAAAAGCTGTGGTGGGACTTGAAGGCAGTTGCAGCACGCAAGCCCAAGAAAATGAATGTAATGGAGGCCTTTGCCCAAGAGGAATGGGCTAAAATACCTGTAGATTGTTGCAAGAAGCTTGTGTCCGGTTATGTATCACCTTTGAAGGATGTCATTACTGCCAAAGGGTGTTCTACTAAGTACTAAAGATGCATGTAACCAGGGGGTTGAATCATTTTGTCAATGAGATATTAAGAAAAATGTCCTTTTTTGGTATTTTGTAAAATACAGTGTTACAATTTAAGTTGCATTCGTCTATTTGACACATCTTTATTTGATATGACTATAAACAAAATAAGGAATAAATGTCCAACTTGCTAGAACACCAAAATTGTGTGGGGGTTGAATAGTTTTGATCACAACTGTATATGCTATCAATAGAAGTCAGTTTAAGTAATGGTGTGCTACAAATACAAGGAGAGAAAGACTTGGATCATTTACTATCTTTAGAATAAATGTAAGTATTGATGTACTACAGTCCAAGGATAGAAACACTTATACAGTGCCCTCCAAAAGTATTGGAACAGTGAAGCCAGTTCCTTTATTTTTGTTGTAGACTGAAAACATTTGGGTTTGACATCAAAACATGAATATAGGACAAGAGATCAACATTTTAGCTTTTATTACCAAGTATTTACATCTTGTAGCTGTTACTGAGAGTTTTTATACTTTAAATATGTTTCATAAATAAATAAATATTAACAAATAAGTTAATGATGCAGAGTTATAAAATATTATTAGAAAATGTGTGACTGTAAAATATCCTGAGCAAAATGGAAATGTATTGTGTTAATTGTGTTGCAAAGCGGAACGATTGTTGTGATGTTGCGACCACACGGACCGTAAACAAAGTAGAACATGCAAGAGGGGAGGGTGCTTGAGCACGTTGTCTTCAGCTCCTCAAAAGATTTGAGTGTATTCGATAATTTGTGTAAAACTTCAAGCAAGTGATTACTAGAACCTCTTTTCGTTACAAGCAGCCAACGAGGTATTGTATTTTTTGTAATTTTATTTATTTCCAAGTGTTTATTGATGTAAACTCAAAGACTGATGTACTGTATTGTACTGCATTTGTAAGTTCTCACGGCGTTGGCGTTGGTGTGGAGGCGTGTCGGCGTGGATGGTGTATACAGCAAGAAGGAGTCAATAAACGCCCGTTTTACAAAAAAGAACTTCCCTGTGTTGCCGTGTATCGAAAGGAGCTACAGTGAGAGCTCGACTGCCTTCGCGGGTAGAAGACACGGGATCATACACGCATGAGAGCAACGGAGATTAACCTGCCGGTCAATCAAGTCGAGTTTCAGGGCGTGTCTAAAGAGCCCCGCCAAAGCCGAGTGGTGGGAGAAGAGGCGTGCTTCTGGAATTCACAAGGACTCAGGTTTATCACTTTGCAAACAGTGCTTTGTATGAATGTTTAAAATCACTTGCTGACATTGTTTTACTGTATGTGTTTAACTGCAAATTATTAGTCAAACCGTAAAATAGGAAGATTTTAAAGGTTTCCAACAGTGCACAATTCAACAGGAAGAGTGTGTAGTTTCAGTTTATTCCACCAGGTGTCTCAGGCATTTTATGAGTTAAACCAATATTTGCAAGTGTCTGTTATTAAGACAGCTATATGCTATAAGGCATTTTTGAGTTTGACCAAGATTGGTGAATTTCCTGTTATTTAAGCAAAGTCCATTTTAAGGTAACTAAATAAGCCTACTGGTAATTTAATTTCATAAAATATAAATTAAGAAAAAAAAAGGGCCTGCATTTTAATTAATAATTAAAAATAGGCCCAAGTAACTTCTTCTTTATTAATAACTGTTTGCACAAATTTGTAGGAAGCATTCACAAAATTAACAAGAGAGAAAACAGTATTCAAGTATAAAAAGTAGTCTACATACTGTAGGTATTTCAAATTATTAGCCTACTACCAAATTAAATTCACCCTACTTTGCCTAAAACATTGTCAATTGACAAGCCTCATATTATCTCAATATGTCTGACACAAACTCAAAGATTACAGGACAGCACACAAACTCATTAGCTCAGCCTGAGGTTAATGCCCTAGCCACAGAAGGAGAAGCCACTGTGCGAAGAAGCGGAAGAACTCGAACCTTGACGGAAAAAGGGAAAGGACTTCAAGAAGAAAAATTGAGAGGCATGCATCGCAGATACAAACTTGCATATGAGAAATGGAAGTATAATGCAAAAGTAGCCAAAGAGTTGATGAGTGATGAAATCTCAGAGGAAGAATTAAACAAGTCGATGGATAATCTACAAACAACATGTGCAGATGTGAAGGCAGTATATGAGGAATTTCGTCAAATGCAAGCTCCTGATGCAGAAGTGCGACGTAAAGTGGATGCATGTCTGAATTCATGATTAAAAGAGCACAACAACTCATTGATGGGGGATGCTGCATTGAATGAAGAACAGTGGCCAGATGTCGGCTCCATTCTAAATTCATCAAGTCCATCATTAAAGTCTCTATACCTTCGTTCGGAACACAACACTCACCTAAGTAACCTTTCGGTCAAAAGAGATGATGCTGTGGCCGAAGCAGCTGCGGCCAAAGAGGTTTTGTCAGTGTTACAAGAGCAAGACAAGGAAGTCACTGAACTTCAAAGACTGGAGGCTGAGGAAAAGCTACGTGCTGCACAATTTGAGGCTGAATCTCTAGCCAGACAACAGGCAATGCAAAATCAACTACGAAAGCTTGAGCGCTTAGAGGAAGTCAAGAAGTTGAATGCAGCTAAGGCCCGAGTCAAGGTGTACGACGAACTCAGTGACAAATCTGAAGTCATTAGTTTACTACATAACATCAAACAACCCAATAAAACACAAACCCTCAATGGATCAAGTCTTCCATTCATTCCTCAACAAGCTCAAGTGCCAAGTCATAATCCCAGTCATCCCAACATTCAATCAGTCCCACAAGTTCCACCAAATTTGCAGGTGCAAAGTCCTGATTTAGCAACTGCTCTCGCTGAAGCCATGAGTGCCAATCGTCTCCCAACACCTGAACCTACAGTATTCACGGGAGATCCTATAAAATACAACGACTGAAAAATTGTCATTTCAGATACTGATTGACAGAAAAGGCATTCCAAAAAATGAAAAACTCTACTACTTGAGAAAGTATCCAAGTGGTGCTGCAAAGAAGGCTGTTGAAGGACTCTTCCTGATCGGCACAGAGGCGGCATATGACACTGCATGGAAGCTGCTAGAGAAGCGCTTTGGAGACCCTTACGTAATTGGGAAGTCCTTCAGAGATAAGCTGCATGCGTGGCCAAGAGTAAGCTCCAAAGATGGATGCGAACTGAGAGAACTAACAGATTTTCTCCAGAGCTGTGAGGCTGCAATACCTCATATCAAGACATTAAAGATTCTCAATGACTGCACTGAAAGTCAGAAGATCTTGACAAAGCTCCCAGACTGGCTTGTGTCCAGATGGAACCGTAAAGCATTGGAAACCAGAGAAGCGAAAGCTGAATATCCTTCTTTCAAAGAGTTGGTGAACTTCTTATCAAAGGAAGCTGATCTGGCATGTGACCCCATATCCTCTGTACAAGCACTCAAGAATTTACAGAATGAGAAACCAAGACAGACAAGAACTGAAACCATAAAGGCAAAAACGTTGTCAACAAATACAACACAGAACACTGTCTCTTGTGTCTTCTGCAAGAAGTTTGGACACCAGCTGGAGAAGTGTAGAAAATTTGCTGAAAAGACAATACCGGATCGCATCAAGTTTGTACAAGAAGAGAAACTTTGCTTTGGCTGTCTAAAGACCGGTCATCACTCTAGAAGCTGTGAGGACAAAAGTAAGTGCGATACCTGTCGAAGAAGACATCCAACATGCTTGCATTATGACAACTTTCAGAAAGGTTCTTCATCAAACAAAGTGGAGAGTGATTCAAATAAAGCACGAGGAACAGAGCAAATCCCTGCAACTGCAACAGCAACTACCAATAGAGTTGTCCAAGACAATCAAGGCTCACATACATCCTCAATAGTACCCGTCTGGGTCTCTTCCACAAAACAGCCTGAGCATGAGATCCTAACATATGCGTTGCTGGATACGCAGAGTGACACAACATTCATCCTGGACCAAGTTGCTCAAAGGCTCAACACAAAAAAGGAGAATGTCTGTCTAAGGCTTTCCACAATGTCATCAGTCTCTACAGTCATACCCTGTCAAAAATTGTCTAACCTGCAAGTGAGAGGATACGACTTAGAAAAAATGATCTCATTACCACCTCTCTTCTAACGTGAGTTCATTCCTGCTGAGAGGTCGCACATTCCCACCACAGAGACAGCCCAAAAATGGCCTCATCTTGAACAATTGGTCCACAAAATTCCTCCACCATTGGAGTGCCAAGTTGGCCTACTAATAGGCTATAACTGCCATCAAGCTCTTCTTCCCAGAGAAATTCTATGGGGAGAAGAAGGCCATCCATATGGTCAGCGAACCGACCTTGGATGGAGCATTGTTGGCTGTTCCAAGCCAGCAGCTGAGTTAGAAGACGCAATTGGTGTGAGCCATAGGGTCATTGTAAGACAAGTGAGTCCTGCCGCACAACCTCTAAGTGGACTTAAAGATGAAGTGCACTTTGTTTGCAGAAATCAGGTCAAAGAGCTAAGTCCTTCAGAAATCATTAAGATGCTCGAAATGGATTTCACAGACCACTCAACAGACAACAATCCAGTCTCTCAAGAAGATCTTCTCTTCATGTCACGAGTGAAAGAGGGGATAAGACAGAAAGAAGATGGACACTATGAGCTAACACTACCGTTCAAGAAAGACAAACCCAGTCTTCCAAGTAACGAAAGATGTGCAGCTAACAGATTAGCAGCACTGGAGAGACGACTAAGAAATAATAAGCATTACTGCGAAGATTATGTCAATTTCATGAATGACATCATCACTAGTGGAGATGCTGTCAAGGTCCCACAGTCTGAACTCCACAAGCAACCAGCATGGTGTATTCCGCACCACAGAGTCTACCACCCCCACAAACCAGGGAAGATACGTGTAGTCTGACTGTTCTGCACGTTTTCAAGACACATCGCTCAATGATCATCTCTTAACTGGACCAGACCTGACGAACACCTTGGTTGGTGTGCTGATCCGATTCAGGAAGGGCCCAATCGCCATAATGTGTGACATTGAGAAGATGTTTCACCAATTTCACGTCGTAAAGGAACACCAGGACTACTTGAGGTTCCTCTGGTGGGACGAAGGAGATATGAACTCTAAACCTTCGGTGTATAGGATGCGTGTGGACTTGTTTGGTGCAGCTTCGTCACCTGGCTGCTCCAACTTTGCTCTCAAACACCTCGCGGAACAAGGCCGTGGACGCTACACTGAAGAGGCAATAAGGTTCATCCAAAGAAGCTTTTATGTTGACGATGGCCTAACAAGCGTTTGCACACCTACAGAGGCAAACAGCCTGATAGAAAAGTCAAGAGCCCTATGCAAAACGGGAAACCTGAGACCACACAAGTTTGTGTCTAACAGTAAGGATGTCGTCAACTCAGTGCCACCAACGGAATGCACCCAAATCAAAGATCAATACATTGAACTAGGAGAACACATCGAACGAGCCCTCGGTGTCCAGTGGTGTATTGAATCAGACAAATTTCAATTCAGAATTATTGTTAAGGACTAACCACTTACTAGAAGAGGAGTGCTCTCAACTATTGCCTCTGTCTTCGACCCACTTGGCTTTGTGGCGCCATTTATACTGTTCGGTAAGCAGATTCTCCAGACACTGTGCAGCGAGAAGGTAACCTGGGACGAAACTCTTCCAGAACACGTCTGCCCACGGAGGGAGTCATGGCTGAGAGAATTACCTTAATTGGCATCCGTTGAGAATCCAAAGAAGCTACTTACCTGACAAGTTTGGAAAGACCTCACAATACGAACTGCACAACTTTTCAGACGCAAGTTGCATAGGCTATGGTGCCTGCTCATACCTTCGGCTCATAAGTGAAACTGGGCAGGTCAGCTGTTCACTCGTCATGGGAAAGGCAAGGGTTGCCCCCACAAAACTGACCACAATCCCAAGACTCGAGCTATCATCTGCAGTAACATCTGTGCGCAATGGTGATTCCATCAAAAGAGAACCTGAGATTGAAGCACTACACGAATATTACTGGACTGACTCCAAAGTAGTTTTAGGCTATGTGAACAATGATGCCAAGAGATTCCATACATTCGTTGCGAACCGCATACAGCGAATCAAATCCAGTACCAACCCTGCACAATGGCACCATGTCAATTCTGAAGACAACCCAGCAGACATTGCGTCTAGAGGAGCCAGTGCAGCCCAATTGAAGGACTCATGTTGGTTGAAGGGACCAGACTTCCTTTGGCAACCAAGTCTGTCAGTCAAAGAAGCAATAATAGAAGTGGATGACGCTGACCCAGAACTGCGGAAAGCTCATGTTCATACCGTCAAGGCCGAAACCACAAACCCATTGATCAGCCGTCTAAGCAAGTTCTCAGATTGGTCAAGAGCTGTGAAAGCTGTCGCCAGACTGAAGAAATGTGTGTAGAGACGTAGTGGAAGTCAAGTAGGGACAGACCAAACCACAAACCTTGAAGAGAGACGTGAAGCAGAGTTCTTCATCATCAAGCTCACGAAAGAGGAAGCCTTTGCTGATGAGATAAAGAAACTCAAATGCAATGGAGCTGAAAAACTCGTCAAACGCAACAAGCTCTACCGGCTCAATGCTTACCTTGACGCAAACAATATACTCAGGGTGGGAGAACGGTTGTCGCAGTCAGCCCTTCATCATGACGTGAAGCACCCTGCAATATTGCCAAGGAAATCACACGTGTCAGACCTAATTGTGAAATATCACCATGAGCGCGTACACCACCAAGGAAGAGGGATGACAATGAATGAGATACGCGCAAATGGAATATGGATTCTTGGATGCGGAAGTATTGTGTCCTCACATATTTACAAGTGCGTCCCATGCAGATGGTACAGGAGAACCACAGAAGTTCAACAAATGGCAGATTTCCCAAAGGAAAGAACTCTGACAAGCCCTCCATTTACCTACTGCAGGCTCGACTGCAGGGCTTCACGGTGGCAGAGGGGTTAGTGCGTCTGCCTCACAATACGAAGGTCCTGCAGTCCTGGGTTCAAATCCAGGCTTGGGATCTTTCTGTGTGGAGTTTGCATGTTCTCCCCGTGAATGCGTGGGTTCCCTCCGGGTACTCCGGCTTCCTCCCACTTCCAAAGACATGCACCTGGGGATAGGTTGATTGGCAACACTAAATTGGCCCTAGTGTTTGAATGTGAGTGTGAATGTTGTCTGTCTATCTGTGTTGGCCCTGCGATGAGGTGGCGACTTGTCCAGGGTGTACCCCGCCTTCCGCCCGATTGTAGCTGAGAAAGGCGCCAGCGCCCCCCGCGACCCCAAAAGGGAACAAGCGGTAGAAAATGGATGGATGGATGGATGGAGGCTCGACTGTTTTGGTCCATTTCTTGTAAAGGAAGGAAGAAAAGAACTTAAAAGATATGGATTGATCTTCACCTGCTTATGTTCTAGAGCAGTGCATATAGAGACCCTAGACGACATGACCACTGATGTGTTCATAAACGCTCTCAGAACATTCATCGCGATCAGAGGCCCCGTACGACAACTGAGGTGTGATCAGGGAACAAATTTTATGGGCGCTAGAAGAGAATTTGCAGAGCTACTCAAGGGCATGGATCAAGAGCGCCAAAGAGCAGTTGGTTGTGAGTTCATTGTGAACATCCCATCAGCAAGTCATATGGGTGGAGTCTGGGAGCGCCAAATTCGGACGATTAGAAGAATCCTGACGACCATGCTTGAAAAGTGGGCTAACAGACTCGACACCACAAGCTTGAAGACGCTCATGTATGAAACAATGGCCATTATCAACAGTCAACCTTTGAGTGTTGAGAATCTTCACGACCCAACAGCTCCAGAGCCTCTTACACCAAACCATATTCTCACCATGAAATCTGCAGTAATACTGCCACCACCAGGCCAGTTCTGTAAAGAGGATTTGTATCTGCACAAGAGATGGAGAAAGGTGCAGTTCTTGGCGAATGAATTCTGGCAAAGATGGAAGCGAGAATATCTGCTGAACCAACAACACCGACAGTAATGGCACAGCCCATCAAGGAACTCACAAGTGAACGACATTGTGATTTTAAAGGACGAGTGTACCCCAAGAAATGAATGGAAGCTCGCAAGTGTAGTCGAAGCTCAGTCTGGAAGAGATGGCATGGTGCGCAAGCTGAAACTGGTGCTCAGTGAGACTACTGTTGACAAGGGTAAACCTCACACACGACTGATTAATCTAGAAAGACCTATTCATAAAATAGTAACATTAGTGGAAGCCAATTAAGACGCACACACATAAAGATGCTTGAAACTGGTTTGATAAAGAAGGAAAATCCCACATTTCAGGTCAATGAGTGATTTGGTGGGAGTGTAGCTGTTACTGAGAGTTTTTATACTTTAAATGTTTCATAAATAAATAAATATTAATAAATAAGTTAATGATGCAGAGTTATAAAATATTATTAGAAAATGTGTGATTGTAAAATATCCTGAGCAAAATGTAAATGTATTGTGTTAATTGTGTTGCAAAGCGGAACGATTGTTGTGATGTTGCGACCACACGGACCGTAAACAAAGTAGAACATGCAAGAGGGGAGGGTGCTTGAGCACGTTGTCTTCAGCTCCTCAAAAGATTTGAGTGTATTCGATAATTTGTGTAAAACTTCACGCAGGTGATTACTAGAACCTCTTTTCGTTACAAGCAGCCAACGAGGTATTGTATTTTTAAAAAAAATGTATTTCCAAGTGTTTATTTATGTAAATTCAAAGACTCATGTACTGTATTGTACTGCATTTGTAAGTTCTCACGGCGTTGGTGTTGGTGTGGAGGCGTGTCGGCGTGGATGGTGTATACAGCAAGAAGGAGTCAATAAACGCCCGTTTTACAAAAAAGAACTTCCCTGTGTTGCCGTGTATCGAAAGGAGCTACACATCTGGATCTGATACACAACTTAGAAGATAATATTATTTGTAATGGAACACAACATTTTTAGGTGAACAAAACCATTGGAACTGTTACGGCTACTCTGTCGTTCCAAAAAGTTGCGAAAAAATTAAAATAAAGATAGCCGAGTAGCCTTGAAGAGAAGGTTTAATACTCACTAAATTCCTTAAGCACTCGCGGAGATATTTCTAGATTCGAAATGTTGATCATTTATTTTCACAAACAAAAAATATTCTTCGTGGTTGACTTTCTACATAATCAAAATAACTTATTTCGTGGTAAAAAAAATTCTATTTCACTCCTCACTCCTTCAGCACGACAGACAGACAAAGGGAGCGCCCAGCTGTCCTGTCTTCTTAATCATAGGAGGAGGAAGTGGCACACCTGGAGGAATGTGAGCAGCTGAACACAATCAGTCAAATCATAATCCATCTAAAACATCCAATAATTAATCAACATCATCATTGGCATTATTGGATTAGATTGTCAAAACAATTAATATATAAATAATATAGATAGGCTCCAACTAATTGTGTGCTTCAGCTAAACAATTACATAAATAATATAATTCAAAGGAGCCATAATAGAACAATTGAATACAAACAATTATGTTCTTTAAATTCAAGATTAATTGAGTTACTGGTCTAGTCTCAAAGTCCATAGTCATATCTGAAGCGGTCATCGACTCATCAAGGCTGGAGAACCAAATCCCCCTTCAGTCCATCAAGCTGCTTCCATTTGCAGGCAGAGATTGGTCGTTGAACCGTGTTGGTCTTGGTTTTAACCAAAATAAGCCTTTGGCATCTGGAAATGTCTTTACAATGCGGCCCATCGTCCATGAGTTTCCTGGTGCTGTGTTATCAACAATGACAACCAGATCTCCGGGACTCAAGCTTCTTCTTGTGCTGTTCCATTTGCTTTTTTCTTGCGTGAGTCGAAGATACTCCTTTGTCCATCGGTTCCAGAAGAGATATTTTCTTTATCTTTGTCCTGGCCTTTTTTGGAAGAAGAAGAGGAGGAATGGCGATGTCTTTCTTTCTCTCTGAACTTATCCCGAGGTGTGACTTTGTCTTTATCCTGGAAAGATTCTGTTAGTTGATACTGCAGTGGGCCCAGCATCTTCTGTAGCACTGCAACTGAGTGGTCTAGTTAGCCCCCATCCCAGTATGGTTTGGACTGCATATGGTCCATTTTTTTCACTGTTTATTATATTCAACGGCTCCATTGCCCAAGGAACATCAGTCCCAATAAGAAGTTTAATCTGTGCCTCAATTTCCTTCAAGTCGATGCCACCAAGATATGGCCACCTCTTCAAGTCAGCCTTTGTGATGATGTTTTCCTTTGACACAGGTATCTTGCTCTGTGTATACACTTTTGGCAGCTCCAGATATGCGAACCCTCCAACCTTCAGTCCTCTAACCTCATAGGTCTTCACAGGCTTTTCCTGTCCCATTGTTTGCAAAATAATTTGTGTTTTGCGTCTTTTCACATTCAGTTTGTTCATTAGATTCTCTGTGCAAAATGTTGCCGTGCTGCCTGGATCGAGGAAGACCTAGATCTGAACATACCTGTTCCCTTTTCCCGCCTTAACTCTGACTGGCACAATTGCAAGTGCACAGTCTATCCCGGCCCCGGTTGCATCACCGGCTGAAACAAAAGCAATGCTTATAGGGGTATCTTCTGTCTCAACTGTGGGCTTTGCTTGATTTTCCCGCTTTGGGCCTTTTTCACTTGGAATATGAAGTGCAGTAAGATGTTTCATCTTGCAAACCTGACACATTAATCTTCTTTTACAATTGTTGCTCAAATTACCTTTTAGTAGGCAACCAAAACAATATCCTTGCCTTCTTAAAAAAAAAATCAATCTTTTTGTTATGTGACTGTGTTTTGAATTGTGAGCAGTCAATCAGAGCATGTTTGCCATTAAAATACTACATAAAGGGATGATACCACTGAGTGTGGTTTGAGCAGGTTGTTGTGGAACAGAGTATTTTACAGCGCTTCCTGCTGACTCTGTATTCACAGCTACTAAAGTAGCAAAGCTGCTGTTTATGCCTCTAATTGGTTTTAGTCCAGTTGTGCTTCTTGGAAGAGGCCTTTTCGTTATTTGGTCCTGAATGTCTCCAAACAATGGATCCAAAAGCATCTTGGCATGCATTTCTAGAATATCCACAAAATTGTTGAATCTGATTCTCCTGCCAGTCCTCTGTTGTGTCTCATAAGCTGTGCTTTGCCACTTTTCTCTGAGTTTGTAGGGTAGTTTGGATGTAATCAGCCTTAGGTTTGATGGGATATCAAGTTCCTCCAAATGCTGTAAATCTTGCATTACATTACAGCATCCTCTCAAATACATTGCATATGCATGAAGCATTTTCCCATCCTCAGCTTTAATTGCTGTCCAATTCAAGGCTTTTTCCAAGTAACCACCCGAAATTTTCATCTCATTTCCAAAGTGTTCCTCTAAGAGGCGCCTTGCTTCATTATAGCCCCTACTGGCTTCCATGTGCAAACAGCTGCGAACCAAGTCTATTGGCAAACCAGATGTAAACTGTTCAAAGTAGTAGAGTCAGTCTTGATGATTCTCAGTCTTGTCTTCAATCAAGTGTTCAAATGCATGGATAAAAGACTGATATGCCAGTGGGTTACCATCAAACAGACATCTCTCTAGCTAGTAGTAGAGAGTTTTTGCTGTGAGACAATGAGTTTTACGATTTCACTCTGTCTTTGAATAACCATTTCCAAGTTATCATGAGCAGCATTAATAACCACATTATCTTGTGCAGAGTGATTTATTATTTGAGTCTGATTTACATTCTGGGTCTTGTGTTTTTTAATTGCGTTTTTGTTTTGAGGTTTATTTAGATCTTCTGATGTGCTGGTGTTCCTTTTAGGTAGAGGTCTGTGGAGACTTAAAATGGTTTGGTGAAGTGGGGTTTTGGGTATTACACCAAACTCTATAAAGTCCACATTGCTCGCCATAGTTTCTCTTTCATGGTGAGAATCATAATACTCAGTCATGGGTTCCTGAGCCACCTCATTACTTTCATGAATTAAATCACTCTGAAGGATTTGTATTTTAGCAGTTGATGCTTTTGATTGATTGATTGATACTTTTATTAGTAGATTGCACAGTACAGTACATATTCCGTACAATTGAGCACTAAATGGTAACACCCGAATAAGTTTTTCAACTTGTTTAAGTCGGGGTCCACGTTAATCAATTCATGCTGCGAGATCTGCTTCCAACTCCATTTGCTCCATCTTTGCTTTAAGCTTTGTTTCCTCCAGTTACATTTGCTCCATCTTTGCTCAAAGCTTTGTTTCCTCCAGTTGCAAGATGTGTTTTTCCTTCAGTGCAGCAGCTCGAGCCACTGTAGCAGCCTGTTACGCTTTGGCCCTTTTTAATTCTGAGGATAATGAGGAACATCTAGAGGCTTTTGATCCAGTGACAGACTTTGATTGACGAGATAAATTCGATATGCTGTCCAGTGGTCCAACTTTTGATTGTGCAATTTCTCTTTTCCATGTTTCATGAAATAATTCACATTTATTATTCTGGGTTCATACCAGTCATAATAATCATTTTTCTTTTCCTCTTCTGATAGCAAGTTTTGCACAAAGTTGTGAGCATTTTTAAATCCATCCACAGCTCTTTTAAATACTTCAAAATCATCATTGACTTTATCAGCATTTCTAACATGAGTCATCAAAGTCTTTATTTCATTTAGCCTCCTTGTGCACGCGCCCAGTCTGCCTCTGCGCGAAGCAATGCGCGTTCTCGGCATGTGGCCGGCCTCAGCTGCCGTCACAGGTGTGCCAGACATCATTCCAAATAATCACACTGCTCAATTTATTTTCCACTTAGTCCATTGTTTAGTTCATTCCTAAACATCCTTCCAACATTTGCATTTCACATCCACAATCTGCAACTTTCCTTTCCATAGCGTTAAAATGATTCCATACAGCGCAGCGGCGCGATCATTCATGACGTTCATCAGCTGATTTTACTCACGGCCCGCCGGCTGCTTGCTGTCGTCGGTGCAGAGCGATCGTGGATGGTCCTTCGGGTCTACAGTGTAGTTTGTTTACTTGTTACGGCTACTCTGTCGTTCCAAAAAGTTTCAAAAAAATTACAATAAAGATAGCCAAGTAGCCTTGAGGAGGAGGTTTAATACTCACTAAATTCCTTAATAAGCACTCAGGGAGATATTTCTAGATTAAAAATGTTGATAATTTATTTTTACAAACAAAAAATATTCTCCGTTGTTGACTTTCTACATAATCAAAACAACTTATTTAGTGGTAGACAAACTATTTCACTCCTCACTCCTTCAGCATGACAGACAGAGAAAGGGAACGCCCAGCTGTCCTTTCTTCTTAATCATAGGAGGAGGAAGTGGCTCACTTAATCATAATCCATCTAAAACAGCCAATAATTAATCAACATCATCATTGACATTATTGGATTAGATCGTCAAAACAATTAATAAATAAATAATATAGATAGGCTCCAACAGGAACATATCAACTTAAAATACATTAAAGTCTATAGGACTTAATATTTAGTTGCAAATCCTTTGCTTTCAATAACTGCATCAAGCCTGTGAGCCATTGACATCACCAAACTTTTGTGATGTTTTTCCAGGCTTTCTCCATAGCCTTTTTCAGTTGTTTGTTTGTTTTTGGGGGGGGGGCTTGACTCCTGTCAGTCCCCTCTTCAGCAGGTAAAATACATGCTCTATTGGGTTTAAGTCTGGAGACTGACTTGGCCAGACTAAAACCTTCCACTTCTTGCCCCTGATCAACTCCTTTGTTGTTTTGGCAGAGTGTTTTGGGTCGTTATCTTGCTGCATGATGAAGGATCTCCCAATCAGTTTAGTTGCATCTTTCTTTAAATTAGAAGACTAAATGTTTCTGTAGACTTCTGAGTTCATTTTGCTGCTGCCATCATGGGTTACATCATCAATGAAGATGACATCCCAGAAGAAGCCTTGCAAGCCCAAGCCATGACATTAGCTCTGCCGTGTTTCACATATGAGCTTGTATGTTTGGGATCATGAGCAGATCCTTTCTTTCTCCAAACTTTCGCCTTTCCATCACTTTGGATGAAGATAATCTGTGTAAATAAAGCTGTAGTCACTCACCAATCTGGAGATATATGTTATATGTGTAAATAAAGCTGTAGTCACTCAGCAATCTTCAAAACAAAACATTGCTTCACGCGGGAGTAGAGAAGTTGCGCCAATTCACTCCAAATGTTTGGAGGTTGCTCCACGCATGCGCGAAGAGAACGTCACTCCCGTCACATTGTTCCAGAATTAGAAATTCTTTAACGTTCCGTGGCATTTATTGATTTTTAACTGCCAAAAAAGTTCATTGTTATGATCTTTATTCGAGCAACAATTGTTAATAGAAGATTGCATACAAAACAACAGTTATTTAGGAATACAGTATTTATTTTTTAACTGCACAGAAACCGGAAGCAGCCTTAAATTGGAACTAAATACATCTTTCAAAAAAAATGCTTTGTATGAATAAAATACGTCAATCGAAAATACCAATCATTCTACGTTTTAGTGATACAACAAAAATAAACATTTTAAACAATACAGTTCGAAAAGCACGCAAGGGCCGAACTCTACGCATGCGCGAAGAAAACGTAACTTCCGGGACCTATTTTCCGATTGCGTATTTGAATGTTTTATGAATCTGTTGTCTAAAAGCTAGCCTATACAAAAGTAAAAGGGAACATGAAAAAAAATGAACAAGGGGGTATATTTAACAAAAAAATCCGGGCGTATTAGAGCCACATTTCAAACACATTCACTAATCTGTCATTGCAAGACATGACACACGAGGGCGCCACTGACTCACAATGCGTAAATATTTGTTTTAATGTTGATTTTGTTTCTCAAACAAAGCACCTACTGCAACTTAAATCTATGTCTGTAGCCTAAAAACACTTCCAAATGATCAGTATTGCGAATTGATGTTAATAAAGTAGCCAAAAAATATGTATTTACTTGCCATTTAAAGGAAAACTTTACTATGTTTGGAATTTGGGAATTTGTTTGTTCACAATCATTATGAGAAACAAAAACAAACGTCTTTTTTCGCAAGATGATTGAAAATGCCTGCAAAATGCTTCTAATGGGAGTGACCATTGTAGCTTTCAAAGCCTTCAACAACTTCAAAACACTCCATTTCATACACACATATACATATATATATATATATATATATATATATATACACATATATATATATGGGTTGTACTTGTATAGCGCTTTTCTACCTTCAAGGTACTCAAAGCGCTTTGACACTACTTCCACATTTACCCATTCACACACACATTCACACACTGATGGAGGGAGCTGCCATGCAAGGCGCCAACCAGCAACCATCAGGAGCAAGGGTGAAGTGTCTTGCTCAGGACACAACGGACGTGACGAGGTTGGTTCTAGGTGGGATTTGAACCAGTGACCCTCGGGTTACGCACGGCCACTGTCCCACTGCGCCACGCCGTCCCACATATATATATATACACATATATATATATACATACATATATACATACACATATATGTATATATATATATATGTATACACATACACACATATATATATATACATACACATATATATATATATAAATACACATATATACATACACATTGTATATACGCACACATACACATACATATATACATACACATATATATATACGGTATCGAGCACTATTCTCCGGATAATCCAATCAAGACATATATATGTATATATATATATATATATATATATATATATACACACACATACATATACATATATAAATACATATACATATATATATATATATAGACATATATATATACACATACACACACATATATATACATACACACATATATATATGTACATATATATACATACACATATATATATACATATATATACACACATATATATACATACACACACACACACATATATATACTGTATATACTTACACACACACACACACACACACACATATATATACATACACATATATATATAAATACACATATATACATACACACATATATACATACACACATATATATACACACACATATATATATATACACACACATATATACATATATACACACACATACATATACATATATACACACATATATATACATACACATATATATATAATACATACATACATACCTATATACACATACATATATAATACATACATACATATATACACATACATATATAATACATACATATACATATATAATACATACATACATATATATACACATACATATACATATATAATACATACATATATATACACATAAATGTATATATATATATACACATATACATACACTTACATATATACATACTCATATACATATACATACATACAGATATACATATACATACATACATTTTATATATATATATATATATATATATATATATATACATATATATATATATATATATATATATATATATATATATATATATATATATATATATATATATATATATATATATATATATATATATATATAAAAACACATATCTTTGGCAGGTTAGTCACAGATGACCATGCTAATTTACGCTCTTGTGTCAGACACTTATTTCGATTTGATGTTAAAAAAATTATTATTTTTTTAAATTTTGTAATGGTACTTTAATTATTATTAGTTTTTTTTAAAATAGTTTTGTCATCCTGTTTTAGTCAATTATTTGTAATATCTTTTCAGTTTTAATGAATGTTGTGCTTGTACAATGTACTTATTTAATTATAATTTTCACATTTTAACTTGATGTTTTGTTGATACGGTACATTGAGGTTTGTTGACAATGCCTAGCATGCTGTACAATCCAATTCTTGAGTGACAGTCCCGGTTGCACTTTGCACAAACATGAGTAGAGACTTCATCCCGCTCCTGCTGTGCAATGGTATTTGCAGAACGTTTCCTCCTGTCTCTCTTCTCCTCTGCGAGCTGGCCTCTCCTCGAATCAGCCTCTGCAATACCCCGTCCAACCGCTTGACGCCAGACATTTCGGTTCTCCGCCTGTGCCTCCCAGCTGTCTAGAGGAATATTACACGCCTTCAGATCTCTCTTGCATGCGTCCTTGAACCGGAGGGAGGGACGACCAACACGTCTGGAACCAGCAGCTAGTTGTCCATACATAATGTCCTTGGGAAGCCATCTGTCCTCCATCCGCCGAACATGTCCCAGTCATCGAAGACGGAGCTGGCTAAGAAGAGAGTTCATACTATGGATATTAGCCCGCTGAAGAATGACACTTTGTGGAATATAGTCCTGCCAACTAATACCAAGGATACGTTTGATACACCACATGTGAAAATCGTTAAGTCGACGCTCTTGTCTCATGTAAGTAGTCCAGATCTCGCTTCGGTAGAGTAAAGTGCTGAGAACGCAGGCCTGACAAACTCGGATCTTTGTATGTTGAGTAAGAGCGTTGTTTTCCCGTACTCGTTTTGCTAGTTTAGTCATGATGGTATTTGCCTTTCCAAGCCTCCTGTCAAGTTCAACATCAAGCGAGAGTTTATTGCTAATTGTCAAGCCTAGGTATATAAAATTATCTACTACCTCTAAAGTGACTCCATTCATCTTGATAACAGGATTTGCAGCACCTTGAACACTAACATTGGTTTTCTGCAGGCTAACTGTAAGTCCAAACTGTTCACAATCATTCGCAAAACAGTCACGTAGACGTTGTAAGGCTTCTTTGGTGTTGGTAACAAGAGCAGCATCGTCTCCAAAAAGCATCTCTCGGATTAACACTAACCTCCTTTTGGTCTTCAAACGTAATCTTGCCAGATTGAACAATTTGCCGTCAGACCGTGTGTGTAGATAGACACCCTCAATGGATGTGTCAAAAGCGTAGTACAGGAGTACAGACCTCCTCCGCCCTGGCCGTTTGCTGGTTTGTTCAGCTCATCCGCCCATTGGTGCAGTGTAAACACCAAATCTACGGGTATTACATACCCAGGTTTGCAGTCAGAGTTGTCCTTCTCCTAGGAAGACGTCTGGCCAAGGATGTTGAGCTCTTCCTACCCTGCTAGATGGCTGAAGGGCGAGCGCCCTTTGGCCTTTGGCGAATCTTGTTTTTGCTTCCACCAGGGTGTCTAGCCACCCACCTCAACAGCCCCAGTTGGGGACTGATGGGAGTGCCAGTTGAGTCGCCGGCAGCCCGACTCTCAAACAGGTTGTACTGGATTACAGGTTACCAGTAGCAAATCCAACCGACCTGACCTTACAATATACAAACACACATATATATATATATATACTTATACACGCATTGCTGGCAGTAAGTCGGACACGTTTCCAGTGAGGGTTGGACTCCGCCAAGGCTGTCCTTTGTCACCCATTCTGTTCATAACTTTTATGGACAGAATTTCTAGGCGCAGCCAAGGCGTTGAGGGGTTCCGGTTTGGTGGCCACGGGATTAGGTCTCTGCTTTTTGCAGATGATGTAGTCCTGATGGCTTCATCTGGCCGGGATCTTCAGCTCTCACTGGATCGGTTCGCAGCCGAGTGTGAAGCGACCGGAATGAGAATCAGCACCTCCAAATCCGAGTCCATGGTTCTCGCCCGGAAAAGGGTGGAGTGCCATCTCCGGGTTGGGGAGGAGACCCTGCCCCAAGTGGAGGAGTTCAAGTACCTAGGAGTCTTGTTCACGAGTGGGGGAAGAGTGGATCGTGAGATCGACAGGCGGATCGGTGCGGCGTCTTCAGTAATGCGGACGTTGTACCAATCCGTTGTGGTGAAGAAGGAGCTGAGCCGGAAGGCAAAGCTCTCAATTTACCGGTCGATCTACGTTCCCATCCTCACCTATGGTCATGAGCTTTGGGTCATGACCGAAAGGATAAGATCACGGGTACAAGCGGCCGAAATGAGTGTCCTCCGCCGGGTGGCGGGGCTCTCCCTTAGAGATAGGGTGAGAAGCTCTGCCATCCGGGAGGAGCTCAACGTAAAGCCGCTGCTCCTCCACATCGAGAGGAGCCAGATGAAGTGGTTCGGGCATCTGGTCAGGATGCCACCCGAACGCCTCCCTAGGGATGTGTTTAGGGCACGTCCAGCTGGTAGGAAGCCACGGGGAAGACCCAGGACACGTTGGGAAGACTATGTCTCCCGGCTGGCCTGGGAACGCCTCGGGATCCCCCGGGAAGAGCTAGACGAAGTGGCTGGAGATAGGGAAGTCTGGGCTTCCCTGCTTAGGCTGCTGCCCCCGCGACCCGACCTCGGATAAGCGGAAGATGATGGATGGATGGATGGCATACACATATATATATACATATACATACACATACATATATATATACATACACATATATATATACATATACATACACATACATATATACAGGTATATATATACATATATACATACATATAAATATATATATACACACATATATACATACATATATATATATATATATATATATATATACATACACATATATATATATACATATATATATATATATATATATATATATACATATATATATATATATATATATATATACAGGTGCTGGTCATATTATGAGAATATCATGAAAAAGTTGATTTATTTCATTAATTCCATTTAGAAAGTCAAACTTGTAGAATGTCTACATTCATTCCAAACAGACTGATACATTTCAAGTGTTTTTTGCCAGAAAGGAGATGATTATAGCTGACAACCAATGAAAACCCTAAATTCAACATCTCAGAAAATTAGAATATGGTGAAAAGGTCAGATATTGAAGACACCTGGTGCCATACTCTAATTAGCTAACTAACTCAAAACACCTGGAAAAGCCTTTAAATGGTCTCTCGTTTTGATTCTGTATGACACACAATCATGGGGAAGACTGCTGACTTGACAACTGTCCAAAAGATGACCATTGATACTTTAAAGAAGGAGGGCAAGACACAAAAGGTCATTGCCAAAGAGGTTGGATGTTCCCAGAGCTTTGTCCAAGCACAATAATAGAGAGGCGAAGGGAAGACAAAGATGTGGTAGAAAAAAGTGTACATAAGGGGGATAGCCGCGCCCTGGAGATGGTTGTCAAACAAAACCGATTCAAAAATGTGGGGGAGATCCACAAAGAGTGGACTGCAGCTGGAGTCAGTGCTTCAAGAACCACCACGCACCGACGTATGTAAGATATGGGCTTCAGCTGTCGCATTCCTTGTGTAAAGCTACTCTTGAATAAGAGACAACACCAAAAGAGTCTCGCCTGGGCTCAAGACAAAAAAGACTGTACTGCTGCTGAGTGGGCCAAAGTTATGTTTTCAGATCAAAGTAAACTTTGTATCTCCTTTGAAAATCAAGGTCCCAGAGTCCGGAGGAAGACAGGAGAGGCACAGATTCCACGTTGCCTGAAGTCCAGTGTCAAATTTCCACAATGGGTAATGGTCTGGGGTGCCATGTCATCTGCTGGTGTTGGTCCACTGTGTTTCCTGAGGTCTAGGGTCAATGCAGCAGTCTACCAGGAAGTTTTAGAACACTTTATGCTGCCTGCCGCGGACCAATTTTATGGAGGTGAAGATTTCATTTTCCAACATGACTTGGCACCTGCACACAGTGCCAAATCTACCAGTACTTGGATTAAGGAGTATGGTATCCCTGTTCTTGATTGGCCTGCAAACTCACCTGACCTTAACCCCATAGAAAAGCTATGGGGTATTGTGAAGCGGAAGATGTGAGATGCCACACCCAACAATGCTGAAGAGCTGAAGGCCACTATTAAAGCAAGCTGGGCTCTCATAACACCTGAGGAGTGCAACAGACTGGTGGACTCCATGCCACGCCGTATTGCTGCAGCAATTCAGGCAAAAGGAGCTGCAACTAAGTATTGATTGCCGTACATGCTGAAACTTTCCATCTTCATACTTTTCAGTTGGACCACATTTCTAAAAAATATTTTTTGGTACTAGTCATAACTAATATTCGAATTTTCTGAGATACTGATTTTCAGTAATTGTCAGTATTAATCATCAAAATTTGAAGAAAAAAACATTTCAAATATATCACTATGTGTGTAATGAATTGATATAATATGTAAGTTTCACCTTCTCAATATAATTACTGAAATAAATAAACTTTTCATGATATTCTAATAATATGAACAGGGTTTTTATATATATATATATATATATATGTGTGTATATATATATATATATATATATATATATATATATATATATATACAGTAGGGCAAACAAGTATTTAGTCAGCCACCGATTGTCATCATTTTTAGTGGGAGAACTTGCACAGAGGTCTGTAATATCCATCATAGGTACACTTCAACTGTGAGAGACAGAATGTGAAAAAAAAATCCAGGAATTTACATTGTAGGGATTTTAAAGAATTTATTTGTAAATGATGGTGGAAAATAAGTATTTGGTCAACCATTCAAAGCTCTCACTGATGGAAGGAGGTTTTGGCTCAAAATCTCACGATACATGGCCCCATTCATTCTTTCCTTAACACGGATCAATCGTCCTGTCCCCTTAGCAGAAAAACAGCCCCAAAGCATGATGTTTCCACCCCCATGCTTCACAGTAGGTATGGTGTTCTTGGGATGCAACTTAGTATTCTTCTTCCTCCAAACACGAGGAGTTGAGTTTATACCAAAATGGATACATGGATGATACAGCAGAGGATTGGGAGAATGTCATGTGGTCAGATGAAACCAAAATAGAACTTTTTGGTATAAACTCAACTCGTCGTGACCACCATGACCTTGAACTCCCTTCCCTCTGTTGCTAGATATCTGGAGATGTATGTTGTAATATGTATATGTGCTTTGCTATGGAGGTTTTTTTCCAGTCTAGATTGTATTTTTTTACTCATCCTTCCCCAGCGTTGACCTTTTTCCCATCTTTTACGGGGGGCCTTATGACGACCCATCAGCGTTCTTCTTCTGTAGCCCTGTACACTGTTTGTTTGTCTCATCTTGAACAGGTTTGTGCTGAAAACAAAGTTTTGTTGTACTTGTTGCAATGACAATAAAGACCTACCTACCTACATACCTTATCTCAATTGTTAGTTTTTCCTTTATTACCTGTTGTGTTATTTATTTTTCCCCATATTTGTTCCCACAACCGCACCTTAAGTTGGAGTCTTTAATCTCGTTATACGCAAATATATTGACAATAAAGTCTATTCTATTCTATTCTATTCTATTCGGACTAAATACTTTTTTGCCCCACTGTATATATGCATAAATAAATAAATAAATATATATATATATATATATATGTATATATATATATATATATATATATACATATATATGTATATATATATATATATATATATACACACACATAATGTATGTATATACATGTATGTAAATACACATTATATATATACATACATAAATACTGTATACATATACATCTATATATATATTTACACACATATATACATATGTTTATTGACATGTAATCAATGTATACGCATATGTGGGCATATGTATATACGCACATATATTCCCAGTATATAAATATACACATACATATGTCTATATACATATGCACACATATGCGGTCCTCTCCAAGGTTTCTTATAGTCATTGTCACCGACGTCCCACTGGGGTGAGTTTTTCCTTGCTCTTATGTGGGCTCTGTACCGCGGATGTCGTTGTGGCTTGTGCAGCCCTTTGAGACACTTGTGATTTAGGGCTATATAAATAAACATTGATTGATTGATTTTTTTCGATGTTTTTTTAATCTTTTTTGTGAAATGATGAATTCATATAGAATTGAGATGAATAAAAATCACTATTGAGATGTGATTTGATTTTTGTGCACCTCTATTGGTTTTGTTTAACAAAAAAAAAAGGATGTTTGTTTTGTTTTTGTTTTTTTTACAAATAGTGTTAACAAAATGTCCCATCAAATGTGGCCAAAATATGAATTTATTTCAATAATCATATAACCTGCTATTATTCAGAGTGTAAAATAGAGTTTAGCTGATTCATGCGTGTTGTAGGATAATCATTAATAGGGAATATAAATCATGATAATACATGTTCTGCCCTTATTTTCCAAAGTGCATTTGGTAGGTGCTTTTATTTTGACATGCACTGTGACAATGTGTGCAATGCACCTTTGGTTACATGCAGGCTTTTATTTTGACATGCACTGTGACAATGTGTGCAATGCACCTTTGGTTACATGCAAACTTTTATTTTGACATGCACTGTGGCAATGTGTGCAATGCACCTTTGGTTACATGCAGCCTTTTATTTTGACATGCACTGTGACAATGTGTGCAATGCACCTTTGAGTACAAACCCCGTTTCCATATGAGTTGGGAAATTGTGTTAGATGTAAATATAAACAAAATATAATGATTTGTAAATCCTTTTCAACCCATATTCAATTAAATGCACTACAAAGAGATGATATTTGATGTTCAAACTCAAAAACTTTATTTTATTTTTTTTGGGAAATAATAATTAACTTCGAATTTCATGGCTGCAACACGTGCCAAAGTAGTTGGGAAAGGGCATGTTCACCACTGTGTTACATCACCTTTTCTTTTAACAACACTCAATAAACATTTGGGAACTGAGGAAACTAATTGTTGAAGCTTTGAAAGTGGAATTCTTTCCCATTCTTGTTTTATGTAGAGCTTCAGTCCTTCAACAGTCCGGGGTCTCCGCTGTCGTATTTTACGCTTCATAATGCGCCACACATTTTCCATGGGAGACAGGTCTGGACTGCAGGCAGGCCAGGAAAGTACCCGCACTCTTTCTATGAAGCCACGCTGTTGTAACACGTGCTGAATGTGGCTTGGCATTTTCTTGCTGAAATAAGCAGGGGCGTCCATGAAAAAGACGGCGCTTCGATGGCAGCATATGTTGTTCCAAAACCTGTATGGACCTTTCAGCATTAATGGTGCCTTCACAGATGTGTAAGTTACCCATGCCTTGGGCACTAATACACCCCCATACCATCACACATGCTGGCTTTTGAACTTTGCGTCGATAACAGTCTGGATGGTTCGCTTCCCCATTGGTCCGGACCAATGGGGAAGCGAACATTTAAAATTGTTTTTGGAAATATTCAACATCGTGTCATCCGGATGACACGATGTTGAATATTTCCAAAAACAATTTGAAATGTGGACTCGTCAGACCACAGAACTCGGGCCCAGAGAAGCCGGTGGCATTTCTGGATGTTGTTGATAAATGGCTTTCGCTTTGCATAGTAGAGCTTTAACTTGCACTTACAGATGTAGCGACGAACTGTATTTAGTGACAGTGGTTTTATGAAGTGTTCCTGAGCCCATGTGGTGATATCCTTTAGAGATTGATGTTGGTTTTTGATACAGTGCCATCTGACGGATGGAAGGTCACGGTCATTCAATGTGGGTTTCCGGCCATGCTGCTTACGTGGAGTGATTTTTCCAGATTCTCTGAACCTTTTGATGATATTATGGAGCGTAGATGTTGAAATCCCTAAATTTCTTGCAATTGCACTTTGAGAAAGGTTGTTCTTAAAATGTTGGGCTATTTGCTCACGCAGTTGTGGTCAAAGGGGTGTACCTCGCCCCATCCTTTCTTGTGAAAGACTGAGCATTTTTTGGGAAGCTGTTTTTATAGCCAATCATGGCACCCACCTGTTCCCAATTAGCCTGCACACCTGTGGGATGTTCATAATAAGTGTTTGATGAGCATTCCTCAACTTTTTCAATATTTATTGCCACCCTTCCCAACTTCTTTGTCACGTCTTGCTGGCATCAAATTCTAAAGTTAATGACTATTTGCAAAAAAAAACAATTTTTTTTTATCAGTTTGAACATCAAATATGCGTGGTGGGTCTCTCCCTTAGAGATAGGGTGAGAAGCTCTGCCATCCGGGAGGAACTCAAAGTAAAGCCGCTGCTCCTCCACATGGAGAGGAGCCAGATGAGGTGGTTCGGGCATCTGGTCAGGATGCCACCCGAACGCCTCCCTAGGGAGGTGTTTAGGGCACGTCCGACCGGTAGGAGGCCACGGGGAAGACCCAGGACACGTTGGGGAACATCCCCGAGAAGAGCGGGACGAAGTGGCTGGGGAGAGGAGAGTCTGGGCTTCCCTGCTTAGGCTGCTGCCCCCGTGACCTGACCTAGGATAAGCGGAAGAACATGGATGGATGTTTAACAAACAAATATGAACGGAAATCTACAAGTGCCATTGGTGTTCATTATTGTTAATACCAAAATGTCAGCAGAAACAAAATATTTATGTTGTCGAATGAAAAGTAATTGTTTTAAAGGCCTACTGAAATGAGATTTTCCTATTTAAAAGGGGATAACAGGTCCATTCTATGTGTCATACTTCATCATTTCGCCATATTGCCATATTTTTGCTGACGCTAAAGTTCGCAACTTTTGGTCGCTAATAAAAAAGCCTTGCCTGTACCGTAAGTAGCAGACGATGTGCGCGTGACGTCATGGGTTGTGGAGCTCCTCACATTTGAACATTGTTTACAATCATGGCCACCAGCAGCGAGAGCGATTCGAACCGAGAAAGCGACGATTTCCCCATTAATTTGAACGAGGATGAAAGATTTGTGGATGAGAAAAGTGAGTGTGAAGGACTAGGAAAACAAAACAAAACAAAAAAAAATTAGACGGCAGAGCGATTCAGATGTTATTAGACAAATTTACTAGGATAATTCTGGAAAATCCCTTATCTGCTTATTGTGTTACTAGTGTTTTAGTGAGATTATATGGTTGTACCTGTACAACCTGAAAGTCGGAGGGGTGTGGCCATGGGTGTGGTGACCGCCAGTGTCTCCAAGGGAAGCCACGTTTCTCGACGAGGCGAAGGCAGTTGATGCTTCCTCCATGGTGGAAGCATCTGACGGTAGGTGGTGGCCAGTGGGAGGAGGCAAGAGAGTCCGCAGCTGCCTCTTTGACAGCTGCAGGAGGAACGGCGCAAGCTTTCCCCTCATGTCTACGGTAAGAGCCGACTTATTACCAACATTTTCTCACCAAAACCTGCCGGTTGACATGTGGTAGGGAACCATGTTCGCTTGACCGCTCTGTTCCATAGTAAAGCTTCACCGTCATCTTTCGGGAATGTAAACAAGGAAAAACCGGCTGTGTTTGTGTTGCTAAAGGCGGCCGCACTACACCGCTTCCCACCTACATCTTTCTTCTTTGACGTCTCCATTATTAATTGAACAAATTGCAAAAGATTCAGCAACACAGATGTCCATAATACTGTGGAATTATGCGATGTAAAGAGACGACTTATAGCTTTGAACGGCGCTGGACAAAAATGTCCTCTACAATGTGTGACGTTTTAGCATGATACTTCCGCGCGAAATTTAAAATAGCAATTTAGTAAACTAAAGCGGCCGTATTGTCATGTGTTGCCATGTTAATATTTCATCATTGATATATAAACTATCAGACTGCGTGGTCGCTAGTAGTGGCTTTCAGTAGGCCTTTAAAGGAGACCTAAAAAAAATTCAAGCATTATTTTTGCTACAAAGGCTAATTTATTTAATATAACTGGCTTGTATCGACTCTTATGAGTTCTTTTGGCCAGTGAGCGTTTAGCTTTTTTTTTTTTTTAAATATGAAAATCTTAAATGTTGTGTAAAAGGTGAGCACTTTTCTAAACCTTGTTGTGAATTTCCAGCATTTATCGGGGGAGGCCAGCATTTATCGGGGGGAGGCCGCTAAAGGGGCTGGGCTGACGACCAGAGCCGCCACACCTGCCGCCTCCATCACATCACAGCCGAGAAGCCGAGCAGCCGAGCACCGCGGAGCTTCCACACGCCACGCCGATGGACGCCGAGCTTCCGTTTCCTTGTGACCGCTGATCAGCTCTTTTGTTTCGGCAGAGAGAGACGAAGAAGCGGGGCGGGGGGAGGAGTCCATGCCGCCTCGCCGCCACTCCGACAGGAGAAATGGAGCACGTCCAACCTTCTTGTCTCGCCCACACGACGACCAACCTGCCCCGTCTTCTTCTTCTTCTTCAAATGAAACCTTCAGCCGGACCAAAGTGATCAGGTCAGCTTTCGTCATTTCAAAACACAAACAGTGTTTTCACCTTAGTCCGTTTTTTTTTTTAATTGTGTCAATTTCTGATGCGTCCGCTGGGGTCTTACGTCATCACGGTTGTCTCCAAATGCAGTAAGACGACATGTTTTGGACATTTTTCACAGAGCAGGGCCTCGTCGAAGACATACGCAAGAAACACCAGTAGGCCTGAGGGGATGTAAATCACATTTATACATGGACACACATTTATACATGGACACACATTTATACATGGACACATTTATACATGGACACACATTTATACATGGACACACATTTATACATGGACACACATTTATACATGGACACACATTCATACATGGACACACATTTATACATGGACACACATTCATACATGGACACACATTTATACATGGACACACATTTATACATGGACACACATTTATACATGGACACACATTTATACATGGACACACATTTATACATGGACACATTTATACATGGACACACATTTATACATGGACACACATTTATACATGGACACACATTTATACATGGACACACATTCATACATGGACACATTTATACATGGACACATTCATACATGGACACACATTCATACATGGACACACATTCATACATGGACACACATTTATACATGGACACACATTCATACATGGACACACATTTATACATGGACACACATTTATACATGGACACACATTCATACATGGACACACATTTATACATGGACACACATTCATACATGGACACACATTTATACATGGACACACATTTATACATGGACACACATTTATACATGGACACACATTTATACATGGACACACATTCATACATGGACACACATTCATACATGGACACACATTCATACATGGACACACATTCATACATGGACACACATTTATACATGGACACACATTTATACATGGACACACATTTATACATGGACACACATTTATACATGGACACACATTTATACATGGACACACATTTATACATGGACACACATTCATACATGGACACATTTATACATGGACACACATTTATACATGGACACACATTCATACATGGACACACATTCATACATGGACACATTTATACATGGACACACATTTATACATGGACACACATTTATACATGGACACACATTCATACATGGACACACATTCATACATGGACACATTTATACATGGACACATTTATACATGGACACACATTTATACATGGACACACATTTATACATGGACACACATTTATACATGGACACACATTTATACATGGACACACATTCATACATGGACACACATTCATACATGGACACACATTCATACATGGACACACATTCATACATGGACACACATTCATACATGGACACACATTCATACATGGACACACATTCATACATGGACACACATTCATACATGGACACACATTCATACATGGACACACATTCATACATGGACACACATTCATACATGGACACACATTCATACATGGACACACATTCATACATGGACACACATTTATACATGGACACACATTTATACATGGACACACATTTATACATGGACACACATTCATACATGGACACACATTCATACATGGACACACATTCATACATGGACACACATTCATACATGGACACACATTCATACATGGACACACATTTATACATGGACACACATTTATACATGGACACACATTTATACATGGACACACATTTATACATGGACACACATTTATACATGGACACACATTTATACATGGACACACATTCATACATGGACACATTTATACATGGACACACATTTATACATGGACACACATTCATACATGGACACACATTCATACATGGACACATTTATACATGGACACACATTTATACATGGACACACATTTATACATGGACACACATTCATACATGGACACACATTCATACATGGACACATTTATACATGGACACATTTATACATGGACACATTTATACATGGACACACATTTATACATGGACACACATTTATACATGGACACACATTTATACATGGACACACATTTATACATGGACACACATTCATACATGGACACACATTCATACATGGACACACATTCATACATGGACACACATTCATACATGGACACACATTCATACATGGACACACATTCATACATGGACACACATTCATACATGGACACACATTCATACATGGACACACATTCATACATGGACACACATTCATACATGGACACACATTCATACATGGACACACATTCATACATGGACACACATTCATACATGGACACACACACATATATACATGGACACACATTCATACATGGACACACATTCATACATGGACACACATTTATACATGGACACACATTCATACATGGACACACATTTATACATGGACACACATTTATACATGGACACACATTTATACATGGACACACATTTATACATGGACACACATTTATACATGGACACACATTTATACATGGACACACATTCATACATGGACACACATTTATACATGGACACACATTTATACATGGACACACATTCATACATGGACACACACACATTTATACATGGACACATTTATACATGGACACACATTTATACATGGACACACATTTATACATGGACACATTTATACATGGACACACATTCATACATGGACACACATTCATACATGGACACACATTCATACATGGACACACATTCATACATGGACACACATTCATACATGGACACACATTTATACATGGACACACACACATTTATACATGGACACACATTCATACATGGACACACATTCATACATGGACACACATTCATACATGGACACACATTCATACATGGACACACATTTATACATGGACACATTTATACATGGACACACATTTATACATGGACACACATTTATACTTGGACACACATTTATACATGGACACATTTATACATGGACACATTTATACATGGACACACATTTATACATGGACACACATTTATACATGGACACATTTATACATGGACACACATTCATACATGGACACACATTCATACATGGACACACATTCATACATGGACACACATTCATACATGGACACACATTCATACATGGACACATTTATACATGGACACACATTCATACATGGACACACATTCATACATGGACACACATTCATACATGGACACACATTCATACATGGACACACATTCATACATGGACACACATTCATACATGGACACACATTTATACATGGACACACATTTATACATGGACACACATTTATACATGGACACACATTTATACATGGACACACATTTATACGTGGACACACATTCATACGTGGACACACATTCATACGTGGACACACATTCATACGTGGACACACATTCATACGTGGACACACATTTATACATGGACACATTTATACATGGACATACATTTATACATGGACACACATTCATACATGGACACACATTCATACATGGACACACATTCATACATGGACACACATTCATACATGGACACACATTCATACATGGACACACATTCATACATGGACACACATTTATACATGGACACACATTCATACATGGACACACATTCATACATGGACACACATTCATACATGGACACACATTTATACATGGACACACATTTATACATGGACACACATTCATACATGGACACACATTCATACATGGACACATTCAAACATGGACACACATTTATACATGGACACACATTTATACATGGACACACATTTATACATGGACACACATTTATACATGGACACACATTTATACATGGACACACATTTATACATGGACACACATTCATACATGGACACACATTCATACATGGACACACATTCATACATGGACACACATTTATACATGGACACACATTTATACATGGACACATTCATACATGGACACATTCATACATGGACACACATTCATACATGGACACACATTCATACATGGACACACATTTATACATGGACACACATTTATACATGGACACACATTTATACATGGACACACATTTATACTTGGACACACATTTATACTTGGACACACATTTATACATTGACACACATTTATACATTGACACACATTTATACATTGACACACATTTATACATTGACACACATTTATACATTGACACACATTTATACATGGACACACATTTATACATGGACACACATTTATACATGGACACACATTTATACATGGACACACATTTATACATGGACACACATTCATACATGGACACACATTCATACATGGACACACATTTATACATGGACACACATTTATACATGGACACACATTTATACATGGACACACATTCATACATGGACACATTTATACATGGACACACATTTATACATGGACACACATTCATACATGGACACACATTCATACATGGACACACATTCATACATGGACACACATTTATACGTGGACACACATTCATACGTGGACACACATTCACATACATTTATACATGGACACATTTATACATGGACATACATTTATACATGGACACATTTATACATGGACACACATTTATACGTGGACACACATTCATACGTGGACACACATTCACATACATTTATACATGGACACATTTATACATGGACATACATTTATACATGGACACATTTATACATGGACACACATTCATACATGGACACACATTCATACATGGACACATTTACACATGGACACACATTTATACATGGACACATTTATACATGGACACACATTTATACATGGACACACATTTATACATGGACACACATTTATACATGGACACACATTCATACATGGACACACATTCATACATGGACACACATTCATACGTGGACACACATGGACATACATTTATACATGGACACATTTATACATGGACACACATTCATACATGGACACACATTCATACATGGACACACATTCATACATGGACACACATTCATACATGGACACATTTATACATGGACACACATTTATACATGGACACACATTTATACATGGACACACATTTATACATGGACACACATTTATACATGGACACACATTCATACATGGACACACATTCATACATGGACACACATTCATACATGGACACACATTCATACATGGACACACATTCATACATGGACACACATTTATACATGGACACACATTCATACATGGACACACATTTATACATGGACACACATTTATACATGGACACACATTTATACATGGACACACATTCATACATGGACACATTTATACATGGACACACATTCATACATGGACACACATTCATACATGGACACACATTCATACATGGACACACATGGACACACATTTATACATGGACACACATTTATACATGGACACACATGGACACACATTCATACATGGACACACATTTATACATGGACACACACACATTTATACATGGACACACACATTCATACATGGACACACACATTTATACATGGACACACACATTTATACATGGACACACACATTTATACATGGACACACACATTTATACATGGACACACACATTTATACATGGACACAAATTCATACATGGACACACACAAATTCATACATGGACACACACACATTTATACATGGACACACATTCATACATGGAACACCTCCCCCAGCTGCTTGACGACAAACATGCTAAAGTGTCTCCACTGCTTCTTGCTAAACATCATTGTCCACATTTCTCTCACTGACTACTAGACGAGTGTTTTTTCAACCACTGTGCTACGGCACACGTTACAGCCGGGGTAGGGAACCTATGGCTCTAGAGCAGGGTTGTCAAACTCATTTAAATTGGGGGCCACATGGAGAAAAATCTACTTCTAAAAATAGAACAAGCACATTCTAAAAATGTACAAATCCTAACATTGTTGGGTTTTCTTTTACACTTACATGTTGCGGTTATTAGTATTCTATCTTGATTTGTTGGTATTGATACTTTCTGAATAAATTATGTAATAATGTTTATCAGTCAACTCATTGGTGTTAAAGGCCGACTGAAATGAGATTTTCTTATTTAAACGGGGATAGCAGGTCCATTCTATGTGTCATACTTCATCATTTGGCGATATTGCCATATTTTTGCTGAAAGGATTTAGTAGAGAACATCCACAATAAAGTTCGCAACTTTTGGTGGCTAATAAAAAAGCCCTGCCTGTACCGGAAATAGCAGACAATGTGCGCGTGACGTCACTGGTTGTCACATCCTCACATTGTTTACAATCAGGGCCATCAGCAGCTAGAGCGATTCGGACCGAGAAAGCGACAATTTCCCCATTAATTTGAGCGAGGATGAAAGATTCTTGGATGAGGATAGTGAGAGTGAAGGACTAGGAAAAAAAAGGCGAGGGCAGTGGGAGTAATTCAGATGTTATTAGACACATTTACTAGGATACTTCTGGAAAATCCCTTATCTGCTTATTGTGTTACTAGTGTTTTAGTGAGATTATATGGTACCTGAAAGTCGGAGGGGTGTGGCCATGGGTGTGGTGACCGCCAGTGTCTCTGAGGGAAGCCACGCAGCTGCAGGAGGACGCAAGCTGCCCTCATTACTACGGTAAGAGCCAACTTATTACCACAATTTTTTCACCGAAACTTGCCGGTTGACATGTGGTCGGGATCCATGTTCGCTTGATCGCTCTGTTCCATAGTAAAGCTTCACCTTTGGGAATTTTAAACAAGGAAACACCGGCTGTGTTTGTGTTGCTAAAGGCAGCTGCAATACACCGCTTCCCACCTACATCTTTCTACTTTGACTTCTCCATTATTAATTGAACAAATTGCGAAAGATTCAGCAACACAGATGTCCAGAATACTGTGTAATTATGCGATTAAAGCAGACTACTTATAGCTTGAATCGGGCTGGAAAAAAATGTCCGCTACCACCGGTGACGTCAAACTCACGCGTCATCATACCGCAATGTTTTCAACGGGACACTTGGCGGGGAATTTAAAATAGCAATTTAGTAAACTAAAGCGGCCGTATTGGCATGTGTTGCAATGTTAATATTTCATCATTGATATATAAACTATCAGACTGCGTGGTGGCTAGTAGTGGCTTTCAGTAGGCCTTTAATACAAAAAGTAATGAATAATTCTGTTGGTAATCACAGTGTTAAAAATAACGTTCAAAATATAAAACATTGTCGTGCATTTTAATCCGTCCATCCGTTTTCTTCCACTCCTGTTCAAGAAGTAACATTAATAGTAAGGAGAGATGTCCGATAATGGCTTTTTTGACGCTGTCCGATATTCCGATATTGTCCAACTCTTAAATATCGATTCCGATGTCAACCGATAAGGATATACAGTCGTGGAATCAACACATTATGTCTAATTTTGTTGTGATGCCCCGCTGGATGCATTAAACAATGTAACAAGGTTTTCCAAAATAAATCAACTCAAGTTATGAAAAAAAATGCCAACATGGCACTGCCATTTTTATTATGGAAATCACAAAGTGCATAATTTTTTTTAACATGCCTCAAAAGAGCAGCTTGGAATTTGGGACATTCTCTCCCTGAGAGAGCATGAAGAGGTTGAGGTGGGGGGGGCGGTCGGGTGTATATTGTAGTGTCCTGGAAGAGTTAGTGCTGCAAAGGGTTCTGGGTATTTGTTCTGTTGTGTTTATGTTTGGAGACGGCGTGACGAAGTTGGGGGAGTGGCCGTGCCAGCAATCTGAGGGTTACTGGTTCAATTCCCACCTTCTACCATCCTAGTCACGTCCGTTGTGTCCTTGAGCACGACACTTTACCCCTGCTCCTGATGAGTCCTGGTTAGTGCCTTGCATGGCAACTCTCGCCATCAATGTGTGAATGTGTGTGTGAATGGGTGAATGTGGAAATACTGTCAAAGCGCTTTGGGCTCCTTTAAAAAGGGGTAGAAAAGCGTTATACAAGTACAACCATTTACCATTTTATTTACCATTTATGTTGTGTTACGGTGCGGATGTTCTCCCGAAATGTGTTTGTCATTCTTGTTTGGTGTGGGTTCACAGTGTGGTGCATATAACAGTGTTAAAGTTGTTTATGCGTCCACCCTCAGAGTGACCTGTATGGCTGTTGACCAAGTATGCATTGCATTCACTTGTGTGTGTGAAAAGCCGTAGGTGTCACTTTTGTCAAGGGTTTTATTTGTGTTATTTCTTGTTCTGCTATGTTTTGGGAGTCGTTTATCGGTTTATTAGCATGATTAGCATGAATTAGTTGACACGTTTTCACATTTTCCCTCAATTTTGGTGCGGATCTTAAATAAGTTTCAGGGTTTTTGTTAATTATGCAACCTTTTTAGTAATTCAGGCCTCCGCCATATTTATAATTTCACAAATTTGTTATTGTCTATTTTTCCATAAATGCAAGACATAATGAAGAATGAAGTTGGTGCTCCTCCAAATTGTTATCGTATTTTGAGATGTGCTGAGTCATTTTAGTTTCCCGTCTTGCGCAAAACCACATTTAAAGCTGCCCTTGTAGACCTTTATTTATTTTGAGTCATTATGTCAGGACAAAAGCTTGACCCGCCATGTTTTCCTTCTCTTGTTTCAGCAAACAAATGCTTCAACCAACATCCAGCAGACGGAGTGTGCCAAACTTTGAATAACACAATCACACACAGACACACACACACACACACACACACACACACACACACACACACACACAACATGGCTGTGGAGAATTCCGTCCTGTCACCTCGCCCAGACTCGCTGTCGCTACCTGTGGAGGACAAGCCAGAAGCTGCAGAAGTCTCTTCCTCCGCTGGGGTCTTCAATGAATCTGAGGAACTGGGCCATGTGGTCACCACTGAGGCGCCGCCCTCCCCTCCCGTCTTGGCTAAGGTCAACAGGTCGTTCCAATCCAAGATGGCCGAGCGGGAGGCCCAAGCCAATCAAACCAGAAAGAAAACCCAGGGGGCGGAGAAGGAGAGGGGGCGATTTGGGTGGGGTGAGTGATCGTCACCTGAATGTCCACCAACTTTGAGTAAATAAATACTAATCATGGATGTAAGGACCAAAATGAACATGGTTATCATAATTAACATAGTAAAATCTGCTCAAAAAGTACTTATAGACACACTAAAATCTTTAGATGTTTTACAATAACTAAAATAAATATGCCCACTGTTAGAAAACCTTCCATTTTGCATGTTAGTGTTTCTGATGCTTCACTGATGGGCGTCATGGCATCCTACTCTCTTCAGCGATCCTCAAACGCACCGTAAAAACCCCTCTGTGTCATATTTTTCCCAGTATGTATCGATCACCCTGTGCTAAGACTTGGAGGTTCAACGTGAACAATTAAATAGCTTAGTTGCTGAAAATAAAATCAAAAAGTAAACATCTCTTGTTTTCATATTAGTATTTAAGGTAATGAGCCAGCGCCAGTCAGTCTGTTTTTTGATAACTTTAATTTTTAAAACACTAATACTAACTGTCGAGAGTTTCATCATTAATATACAGAGTTGGGTTAGTTACTGAAAACCAGTAACTAGTTACAGTTACTAGTTACTTTATTTCAAAAGTAACTCAGCTACTAACTCAGTTACCTACACCCAAAAGTAATGTGTTACTGTGAAAAGTGACTATTTAGTTACCGTATTTTTCGGATTATAAGTCGCTCCGGAGTATACGTGTCACACGCTGAAAATGCATAATAAAGAAGGAAAAAAACATATATACGTCGCACTGGAGTATAAGTCGCATTTTTGGGGGAATTTATTTGATAAAATCCAACAGCAAGAATAGACATTTGAAAGGCAATTTAAAATAAATAAAGAATAGTGAAGAACAGGCTGAATAAGTGTAGGTTATATGAGGCATAAATAAGCAACTGCTATGTTAAGCTAACATATTATGGTAAGAGTCATTCAAATAACTATAACATATAGAACATGCTATACCTTTACCAAACTATCTCTCACTCCTAATCCATAAATCCCATGAAATTTTCTTCCGGGATGTTGCTTCTAAACAACTCTGCCAACTCAAAAGGTATGTGCTGCTTCCTCTTGTCCTTTTCTGCTGCATATTTCACTACGTCCAGCTTGTAATCTGCACTACATGATCTCCTTTTCAACGCCATTTTGTGTTCAGCCCTTCTCACTTTTTATAAGTTACCGCCAACGATGAAATGATCCATTTTAATAACTACAGCAGTAGCATATAGCAGTTAGCATCCCATGACCCACAATGCACTTCTGCCATATACTTTGTATAGTTGAAGACTTACAACAATTAGACAACTTCACTGCACATCATAATGGTAGCTACACTAAAGATCTTTAAAAAATTATTTGAGAATGTCTGGCTGGCCGGATTGAAAAGCTCAACAAGCTGCATGTGTCCCCCGGGCCTTACTTTTCCCAGGTCTGATTTGGAGTGATGTGATAATCAAACACTCTAGAAGTCTAGAATGAAAGAGTATATAAGAGAATTGACAGAGTGTGTGTACCTTCAGTGCTGAATGATGAGCAGAGGCAGAGTTTGGAGTGTTTTCTTTAGCTCTCTTTCCATTTTTATGTACTCACTGTCCACTTTGTCCAGGTACGTGGAAAATGTTTCCCGTGCCATTTGCCGTTTGACGCCGGTATCATGCTAATTAGCTGCCTGAAATCGGGTGACTCCACTGTAGAAATAGCCTGCATGTCTTCTAGCACATACGCTGCAATGGCTCTCTCAATGTTGTCCTGGCTAGCAGTCCCTCCGTTAAAATCCTTACGTGGAGGTGAAGTGGCACCAGAGTCTGTGTCTCTCTTTACGAGCTTCGTCGAAGCATGTTGCTTTTGTAGCTGTTTCAGCATATTTGAATTGCTGTTTTGGGCAGTTTATGGCATCTTTGATCCAAGACACAACTTACATTTATCCAAAATCTTCTTTTCTTCGTGCTCGACAAAAGCAACGTAGTGGGAATATCTCCATGTTAAGAAACACAGCTTCGGCTCCACAATGATGTCTTGTTAGTAAACACATATACATTCACACACACACACACACACACACACACACACGGGTAACTGACTTACTGAATATAAAAAAGAACGCGTTTGACTACTATCCATTCATCCATTTTATACCGCTTATTCCCTTTGGGGTTGTTTTGGGGAGCTACAGCCCAGCTACAATTGGGCGAAAGGCGGTGTACACCCTGGACAAGTCGCCACCTCATCGCAGGGCCCGTTTGACCCAAATCCCCCACACGACACCTCTGCTCCAAACAGTCTAATTTCCTCCAACCTCCAAAGACAATGCTACGAACTATGGGAGACCGGGCTTTCTGCTCCGCTGCTCCCAGTCTTTGGAACGGTCTCCTTGACCACCTGAGGGCACCTCAGGCTGTGGATGCTTTTAAAAAAGGCTTAAAAACCCATCTTTTAAAAAAAGCCTTTTTATAGATATGCATGCTGGTTCTAGCTATTGGGCTGTTTCTAGTTTTATATTGTATTTATTTTTATTATCTTTGTATTCTTTTTATTATTATTACTATTTTTTTACACTATGGCACTTTGAGGTTGTTTGCTCAATGTAAAGTGCTTTTTTTACAAACAAAATCTATCATTATTATTATTATTATTACTAGTTACCGCCAAAAATTACGGTGTTACAGTAACGCGTTACTTTGTGGCATTAATACCAATTACTGTTACATCCCTAATGCTTATATACATAACACAATATAGCAATTTAGGAAATAATGGCGGTTTTTTAATCAATCTATTCTGCTTTAAAAGCTGTACACTGACTTCTCTTAAGTAAATCCAAAGTCATTTTTTATAGGGTTGCACCATTACAAGACATACAGTACCACAATATTTGCTACAAATGTGTCTGAACGGACATGTCCTCAGGTTCTTCTAACCCAAAAGTGTGTTTCCTTTTCTCGCCGCACCAGCTCGCACTCGTCGCAAGAGGCAGCGCTACGTGGAGAAGAATGGCCGCTGCAACGTGCAGCACGGCAACATGCGCGAGACCTACCGCTACCTGACGGACATCTTCACCACGCTGGTGGATCTCAACTGGCGATGCTCGCTCTTCGTTTTTGTCATGGCCTACGCCGTCACGTGGCTCTTTTTTGGCGCCATCTGGTACCTGATAGCGTACTGCAGGTAAGATGAAAATTCAGATCAAATTTCCTTCCTGTTAAAAGACAGAAGATGTGTCTTATTGAAAACAGGAGAGCACTGTGAAATGTTAGAATATGTTTTTTTCCTTAAGATGAACTAATTTACGCACATTGAGAGGGAAAAAGATATCAA